>NC_091330.1:28244641-28397141 GCF_038502225.1 Cherax quadricarinatus | reverse complement strand
AACCCCACCCGTACCCTGGTTTGTGTGCAATCGTGTTGTTACGATTTCGTGAGACCATTTATTACACCCATCACACAGGATGGTTGTCATGCACTCGATGATGGGTGCCACCTCGATGATAGGTGCCACCTTCTGCTGCCTCACTGTACGTGACCATTGAAAATGTCAAGCATTTCTTATATTAATATACTATCGATGTACAATACCGACAGACTGTTACTTATCCTCATAGCATCAATGAAAACACCCGTTAGAAGAGACTTACCAAACTGCAAAAGATATAGGCAGTGTTTTGCAGTGAGCAGTTGAGAACAATATGGTGATGCGTTCCAGCTGCTTATATTTAGAAAGAATAAAGAGCTCAAAGGGGACACTATATACAGAACTTGAGGATCATCAAATAGTACAAAAGGTACACGTGAAAGACCTTGGAGTAATTATGTCAACTGACTTATCTTTCAAAGAACACAATAAAACCAAGGTTATGACAGCTAATCTTCCTGCCTGTGCTTCAGATTCTTTAAGACTACGGTGCTCATCACTAACTCCAAGGTTGAGGGACTGATCACCTTGTCTTTTGTATATAGTGCTACTGTCTTCACATTATGCCCTTGAATTGATAAAGCCACTGGATGGCGAAACGTCTACCATAAAGATACCCAGACGTTGCACTTGTGGCTATTTCTTCGTCTTGTCGGTACTACCATTCATGTAGAAGGAAAACAGTACCAGTCGTGACACTACTCAAATTGCTTTTATTCTCTCGCTTAGAGCATTGTCCATTATTGACGACCTCGTTCAGGGCACGAATTATATCAGAGCTGGAACAGAGGGGTAATTTACGGCCCGCATACAGCCAATAAATCATTTCAATTACTTGGAACTCCTTAAATTCCTAAATATGTATTCATAGGAGCGAAGGAGAGAGAGATGATAATATATACGTACTAAGTACTTGGGGCCAATTCCTAAATCTGCACACTGCCCAAACTTACTAGATGGAGAGATATGGGAGGAAGTGCAAAATAAACTCATTGAAAACCAGGGATGCAGTGGGAACAATAAGGGAACATTATATCAACATCCAGGGTCCCAGACTATTCAACATCTTATCAGAAGATATCAGAAACACGGCTGAAATACGTGTAGAAGTCTTCAAGAGAAATTGGACAAATTCCTCCACCAGGTAGCAGACTAACCAGGCTGTGATGTATTTGCCGGTCACCAGAAGCAACAGGTTGGTTGAACAAGCAGGCACCAGACGAGCCTGGCCTTAGACCGGGTCCCGGTAGTAGAAAAACTCTTATCTCATCAAAGGTTCCTCAAGGGTTCCTATTCTAATGTTCTATAATATAGTCCTGACCATATCTTGGTCTACAAGGCTGTGGCTGCTTGTTTTGTGTTCCCGTGGCAGGAAGCTTCACCATCTCCAGTATCATGTGGGAGTTCGAACACGTGGATAGGGTAAAGTAATACTCACGTAGGCTGGTAGTACGTATAATTACGGATAATGTGAGGAGCGCCCAAACAGCCGTACCTATCTCCTTGCTCACTCTCGTCAGACTGACTGGCCGCCCACAGTACCCATATGTGAGGGGGGTCTTTGAATACTGCTGTGGTCAACACAATATGAATACAGACAGTGACTCAGGCAGAGACGGTTGGTAGTGAGTCATCTACTGGTACACTGGTTACTGGTAACTGGTTACTAATACTGAGGCCAGCTTATATTTCTTCTATTTCCGTTGTGCTCTGTTATAATTAGTTCTTCATCGTTAAAGGACAATGTTGCCCAATTAAGTAAAGTCGAGACAGAGTTATAATCAAAACCGAGTGCTAAACCCATTAGGGTCAAAAATCGAGACAACTTGCTGCAAACAGCATACAAGAAATCAGCATCAGATTCTCATGTACCTTTGATATACCTTTGATATACCTTTGAAGAATTTCGAGAGTATATCTACTCTCTGAGCCCGGCCATGGGCCAGGCTCGTCTGGTGCTTGCCTGGTCAACCAGGCTGTTGCTGCTGGAGGCCCGCTGCCCCACATATCCATCACAGTCTGGTTGATCTGGTACCTGGTGAGGATACCTGTCTAGTTCCCTCTTGAAGGCTTCAACACTTGTTCCAGCCGTGTTTCTGATATCTTCTGGTAAGATGTTGAATAGTCTGGGGCCCCAGATGTTGATACAGTGTTCCCTTATTGTCCCCACTGCACCCCTGCTCCTCACTGGGTTTATTTTACACTTCCTCCCATATCTCTCACTCCAGTATGTTGTTATGGCAGTGTGCAGATTTGGGACCAAGCCCTCGAGTACCTAGTACAAGAATGGTATACAATTTCGATAAGATGAAAACTGAGACACTTGTGCAACATCTGGGTATCTTTATTGTAGACTTATCGCCATCCAGTGGCTTTATCAATACAAATTCTAGGACAATTTTAGGTCAGTAGATCTATATACAAAAGATGAGGTAATCAGTCCCTCAGCCTTGGAGTTGATGTGAAGAGCACCGTAGTCGTGAAGATTCTGGAGATGCAAGGAGACTGGAGCTTATATACTAGCGTCAGGTTGATAGGGACGTGTAGCAGACGAGAGCATAGTCACTGGTAGGCGGGATTCCCCAGTGGAAGTAGGTTATACCCAAAGAGATGGGTTAGTTGTAGTAGTTGCAGTAGCCGTGAAGGTCATGTAGATGTCCTCTGAACCAGGACTCTGAACCAGTGACTATGCCCTCCTCTGCTACCTGTCACAATCCACCTGACGTTAGTATATATGCGCCAGCTTTCTTGCCTCTGCTCCAGAATCTTCACGACTACGGTGTTCTTCACACCAACTCCAAGGCAGAGGGACTGATTACCTCATCTTTTGTATATAGTTCTACTGTCTTCAAGTTATATCCTAGAATTTGTATTGATAAAGCCACTGGATGGCAAAGCGTCTACAATAAAGATACCCAGATGTTGCACAAGTGTCCCAGTTTTCAGATTCTCATGTAAGTTGAAAAGATGGGTTGGTTTTCAAGAGCTTGTTTCACATTCTCTTAGTTTCAGATTTCTGCTTTCTGATACATAAATCTCTTATTTGCAGGTGAGTTTGTGTGTTGAACTGAGAAATGACGGGAGGGCAGCACTGAGGCGTCGGGAGGGCAGCACTGAGGCGTCGGGAGAGCAGCACTGAAGCGTCGGGAGAGCAGCACTGAAGCGTCGGGAGAGCAGCACTGAAGCGTCGGGAGAGCAGCACTGAGGCGTCGGGAGAGCAGCACTGAGGCGTCGGGAGAGCAGCACTGAGGCGTCTCACTCACCCATTACCTGCTAATGTCACCTCAGCTCTCTCTTCTGAGTTCTAACCTGTTTACATACTGAACTCTTTTTCTAGTTTTCTATTACTGAAGGTGTTCCGTAGCTCAGTTGCTAGCGCACTCGCCTCACACACTGAGGTCCGGGTGGGGGGGGGGGGTCCGATCACCGGTACGGGTGGAAATATTAAGTAAAATTGGTACCTCGTTGTTAGCCGACTGGTGTGGGTCGCATCCTGGGATAAAACTGACCTAATTTGCCCGAAATGCTCTGCATAACAAAGGACTTTCTGTATATTAGTATGTCATTGATGTCAGCTAGGCTTGTGTACGTTATACACATACTTGTAGAGATGAAGATTATTATTACTGTGGTGCAGATGTTGTGTATAAAAAATAACTTAGGCCTTTGTATATCGGTCCTTTTCTTCTGAAGAGGGTCTCTGGTCGAGGTCGATATATTTACACATCACTCTACCAGTTTAATTTTTCTGTCCATGTGTTTTGAGGGTTCGTGGAGATTTGATGGTTGGAGTTAAACACTTGTTGGATGGTAACACATATATTGGCAGAGTGTGAAGAGGGACAGCCCAAACTGCCTGTCCAATCGCCTGCTAGGTCAACGGGGAACTGATACCATGTAGCGCATCCCACACACTCATGCGGCATCACGTGACGTCACACAAACTAGTCACAGGGCCTAGCAAGGGGTCGTGTATGTAAAACATATGGGTGGTACTATGATACTCAGATAACATATACATATACAGGGGATCAGCAACTATGCTGACACATGTGGTTTCTCTGTTTTGTTGTATAGTGTCTATTTCACAGTAAGTATAGTGTTTATATCTCAGTAAGTATAGTGTTAAAGGTAGTAGTTAGGTAGATAGCAACTACCCAGGGAAGTACTACCGTCCTGCCAGATGACTGTGAAACAGAAACCTGTAACTGTTTTGCAATGGTAGGATTGCTGGTGTCTTTTTCTGTCTCATAAACACGCTAGATAACAGGGATATCTTGCTACTCCTACTTACACTTTGGTCACACTTCACAGACACGCACATGTGTGTATATATATATATATATATATATATATATATATATATATATATATATATATATATATATATATATATATATATATATACATCTAGGTTTTTCTTTTTCTAAATAGCTCTTGTTCTTCTTTATTTCTTCTATTGTCCATGGGGAAGTGGAAAAGAATCTTTCCTCTGTAAGCCATGCGTGTCGTATGAGGCGACTAAAATGCCGGGAGCAATGGGCTAGTAACCCCTTCTCCTGTAAACATTTACTAAAAAAGAGAAGAAGAAAAACTTTATAAAACTGGAATGCTTGAATGTGCGTGGATGTAGTGCGGATGACAAGAAACAGATGATTGCTGATGTTATGAATGAAAAGAAGTTGGATGTCCTGGCCCTAAGCGAAACAACGCTGAAGGGGGTAGGGGAGTTTCGATGGGAAGAAAGAAATGGGATTAAATCTGGAGTATCTGAGAGAGCTAGAGCTAAGGAAGGGGTAGCAGTAATGTTGAAGGATCAGTTATGGAAGGAGAAAAGAGAATATGAATGTGTTAATTCAAGGATTATGTAGATTAAAGTAAAGGTTGGATGCGAAAAGTGGGTCATAATAAGCGTGTATGCACCTGGAGAAGAGAGGAATGTAGAGGAGAGAGGGAGATTTTGGGAGATGTTAAGTGAATGTATAGGAATCTTTGAACCAAGTGAGAGAGTAATTGTGGTTGGGGACCTGAATGCTAAAGTGGGAGAAACTTTTAGAGAGGGTGTGGTAGGTAAGTTTGGGGTGCCAGGTGTAAATGATAATGGGAGCCCTTTGATTGAACTTGTATAGAAATGGGTTTAGTTACAGATAATACATATTTTAAGAAAAAGAGGATAAATAAGTGTACAAGATATGATGTAGGGCGAAATGACAGTAGTTTGTTGGATTATGTATTGGTAGATAAAAGACTGTTGATTAGACTTCAGGATGTACATGTTTATAGAGGGGCCACACACAGATCACTTTTCAGTTGTAGCTACACTGAGAGTAAAAGGTAGATGGAATACAAGGAGAATAGAAGCATCAGGGAAGAGAGAGGTGAAGGTTTATTAACTAAAAGAGGAGGCAGTTAGGGTAAGATATAGCTATTGGAGGATAGATGGGCTAATGAGAGCATAGGCAATGGGGTCGAAGATGTATGGGGTAGGTTTAAAAATGTAGTGTTAGAGTGTTCAGCAGAAGTTTGTGGTTACAGGAAAGTGGGTGTGGGAGGGAAGAGGAGCGATTGGTGGAATGATGATGTAAAGAGAGTAGTAAGGGAGAAAAAGTTAGCATATGAGAAGTTTTTACAAAGTAGAAGTGATGCAAGGAGGGAAGAGTATATGGAGAAAAAGAGAGAGGTTAAGAGAGTGGTGAAGCAATGTAAAAAGAGAGCAAATGAGAGAGTGGGTGAGATGTTATCAACAAATTTTGTTGAAAATAAGAAAAAGTTTTGGAGTGAGATTAACAAGTTAAGGAAGCCTAGAGAATAAATGGATTTGTCAGTTAAAAATAGGAGAGGAGAGTTATTAAATGGAGAGTTAGAGGTATTGGGAAGATGGAAGGAATATTTTGAGGAATTGTTAAATGTTGATGAAGATAGGGAAGCTGTGATTTCATGTATAGGGCAAGGAGGAATAACATCTTGTAGGAGTGAGGAAGAGCCAATTGTGAGTGTGGGGGAAGTTCGTGAGGCAGTAGCTAAAATGAAAGGGGGTAAAGCAGCTGGGATTGATGGGATAAAGATAGAAATGTTAAAAGCAGGTGGGGATATAGTTTTGGAGTGGTTGGTGCCATTATTTAATAAATATATGGAAGAGGGTAAGGTACCTAGGGATTGGCAGAGAGCATGCATAGTTCCTTTGTATAAAGGCAAAGGGGACAAAAGAGAGTGCAAAAATTATAGGGGGATAAATCTGTTGAGTATACCTGGTAAAGTGTATGGTAGAGTTATTATTGAAAGAATTAAGAGTAAAACGGAGAACAAGGAGGCTTTAAGGAAGGTAGGGGGTTGTGTGGACCAGGTGTTTACGGTGGAACATATAAGTGAACAGTATTTAGATAAGGCTAAAGAGGTTTTTGTGGCATTTATGGATTGGAAAAGGCGTATGACAGGGTGGATAGGGGGGCAGTGTGGGAGATGTTGCAGGTGTATGGGATAGGAGGTAGGTTACTGAAAGCAGTGAAGAGTTTTTACGAGGATAGTGAGACTCAAGTTAGAGTATGTAGGAAAGAGGGAGATTATTTCCCAGTAAAAGTAGGCCTTAGACAAGGATGTGTGATGTCACCGTGGTTGTTTAATATATTTATTGATGGGGTTGTAAGAGAAGTAAATGCGAGGGTCTAGGCAAAAGGGGTGGAGTTAAAAGGTAAAGAATCACATATAAAGTGGGAGTTGTCACAGTTGCTCTTTGCTGATGACACTGTGCTCTTGGGAGATTCTGAAGAGAAGTTGCAGAGGTTGGTGGATGAATTTGGTAGGGTATGTAAAAGAAGAAAATTAAAAGTGAATACAGGTTATGAGGATAAAAAGATTAGGTGATGAAAGATTGGATATCAGATTGGAGGGAGAGAGTATGGAGGAGGTGAATGTATTCAGATATTTGGGAGTGGACGTGTCAGCGGATGGGTCTATGAAAGATGAGGTGAATCATAGAATTGATGAGGGGAAAAGGGTGAGTGGTGCACTTAGGAGTCTGTGGAGACAAAGAACTTTGTCCTTGGAGGCAAAGAGGGGAATGTATGAGAGTATAGTTTTACCAACGCTCTTATATGGGTGTGAAGCATGGGTGATGAATGTTGCAGCGAGGAGAAGGCTGGAGGCAGTGGAGATGTCATGTCTGAGGGCAATGTGTGGTGTGAATATAATGCAGAGAATTCGTAGTTTGGAAGTTAGGAGGAGGTGCGGGATTGCCAAAACTGTTGTCCAGAGGGCTGAGGAAGGGCTGTTGAGGTGGTTCGGGCATAGAGAGAATGGAGCGAAACAGAACGACTTCAAGAGTGTATCAGTCTGTAGTGGAAGGAAGGCGGGGTAGGGGTCGGCCTAGGAATGGTTGGAGGAAGGGGGTAAAGGAGGTTTTGTGTGCGAGGGGCTTGGACTTCCAGCGGGCATGTGTGAGCGTGTTTGATAGGAGTGAATGGAGACAAATGGTTTTTAATACTTGACGTGGTGTTGGAGTGTGAGCAAAGTAACATTTATGAAGGGGTTCAGGGAAACCGGCAGGCCGGACTTGAGTCCTGGAGATGGGAAGTACAGTGTCTACACTCTGAAGGAGGGGTGTTAATGTTGCAGTTTAAAAACTGTAGTGTAAAGCACCCTTCTGGCAAGACAGTGATGGAGTGAATGATGGTGAAAGTTTTTCTTTTTCGGGCCACCCTGCCTTGGTGGGAATCGGCCAGTGTGATAAAAAAAATAAGTATAGTGTTTATATCACAGTAAGTATAGTGTTTATATCACAGTAAGTATAATGTTTATATCACAGTAAGTATAGTGTTTATATCACAGTAAGTATAGTGTTTATATCACAGTAAGTATAGTGTTTATATCACAGTAAGTATAGTGTTTATATCACAGTAAGTATAGTGTTTATATCACAGTAAGTATAGTGTTTATATCACAGTAAGTATAGTGTTTATATCACAGTAAGTATAGTGTTTATATCACAGTAAGTATAGTGTTTATATCACAGTAAGTATAGTGTTTATATAACAGCAAGTATAGTGTTATATCACAGTAAATATAGTGTTTATGTAACAGCAAGTATAGTGTTTATATCACAGTAAGTATAGTGTTTATATCACAGTAAGTATAGTGTCTATCACAGTAAGTATAGTGTCTATCACAGTAAGTATAGTGTTTATATCACAGTAAGTATAGTGTATCACAGTAAGTATAGTGTTTATATCACAGTAAGTATAGTAGTATAGTGTCTATATCACAGTAAGTATAGTGTTTATATAACAGTAAGTATAGTGTTTATATAACAGTAAGTATAGTGTTTATATCACAGTAAGTGTAGTGTTTATATCACAGTAAATATAGTGTTTATATCACAGTAGTATAGTGTCTATATCACAGTAAGTATAGTGTTTATATCACAATAAGTACAGAGAGGACTAGCTTACTTATATTAACTCTGTATCGAGGTCTTATGTAATGCAGATTAAGGGTCGTACTGTGTGTGTGTGTGTGTGTGTGTGTGTGTGTGTGTGTGTGTGTATCTGTGTGTGTGTGTGTGTTTGTGAGCGAGCGTATGTGCATGCGTGCTTGTGCACGCGGACGTATTTGTGGTTGCAATGGTCGAGTCTCAGCTCCTGTGTTCGTGTGTGTGTATGTTTACACGGATTTGTGTGTATTTGTGAGGGTCGATAAAGATTTAAAAACTGAGGGAGAGAATATGTTGGCTGACAGTAAACAAAGTCGTCATGTAACCTGGTGTCATCTCTTACCATCCTCTGTAATGTCATCCACTTACTAGATAAATATATGCAAAACCAAGATAATTTAGATTAACGTAACGTGACGTAAAATAACTAATAAATAGGCTTAGTCTTCACCTAGAAAATTCAGAAACAAGAAAAAGGTTGTGAAGGTAGGCAGGGATGGTCATAGCCTGGCACTGTGTCTTCCATGTCTGTCAGCGAGGCACCAACTGACAGTGTCACGACACATAATAACCGAGTCTGTCAACCCTAAACTGAATTCTGCGTTGGGTTATAAAAAAATCTGAGTTTTAATGTAAGTTGGCAATGTTGTAGCCTCGTCCGGTGCTCTGTTTGTGTGATTGTTTGTTCCTCCCTCCTCTTCCTTCTCCTCTTCTCTTCCTTCCACTTCCTCCCTCTTCCTCTCTTTTCCCCTTCCTTCTTTCCTTCCCGCCTCTACACTATAACATCTCACCAGACGAGCCTGGCCCACGGCCGGGCTCCGAGAGTAGACTCTCGAAACTCATCAAAGGTATATCAAAGATATATCTAGTACCTGGAGTGAAAAACAAATGTGTACAATAAAGTTTATGGTGTAGCCACATCCTTGGTACCTGGTCGCAACTCTCATAAAGACAGCGGGGCAGTGTTGCAGCTACACTCACATTAACCACTGTGAATATACCAGTACGCAAGATCAATGACTGTGTTCGACTTAGAGTTTTTGCTCATATCATTTGCAGTGTTCAGGAGCTCAGTGCTACTGTATCAAGTCTTTATGTTTGAGATCGATCCAAATTTGTGCTCTGTTCATTCAGTTGCTTCTGACAAAATTGTATTGTGGTGTCTATATTGTATCGTAATAGCTTTCAATAAATCTATAAAGGATTCAGATAGCATTTGCCTTTATTAAGAGACCAAACCCAGTGAAAAGCAGGGGTGCGGTGGGTACAATAAGGAAACACTGTATCAACATTCGTGACCCCAGATTATTCAATACCTTACCAGAAGATATCAGAAACACAAGTATCTTCACCAGGTGCCAGTTAAACTGGCTTATATGTGAGTTAACGGGCCACAAGCAGCAACAGCCTGGTTGACCAGGAATGCACCAGACGAGCTTGGCCTATGACCGGGCTCTGGGAGTAGAAAAACTCTGGAAACTCATCAAAGGTAAAGGTAGGTAGTCAAGCATTTGCGAGAGGCAGGAGCGACCTGCTCTAAACCCATCATTTGTGAGAGGCAGGAGCGACCTGCTCTAAACCCATCATTTGTGAGAGGCAGGAGCGACCTGCTCTAAACCCATCATTTGTGAGTGGCAGGAGCGACCTGCTCTAAACCCATCATTTGTGAGAGGCAGGAGCAACCTGCTCTAAACCCATCATTTGCGAGAGGCAGGAGCGACCTGCTCTGAACCCATCATTTGCGAGAGGCAGGAGCGACCTGCTCTAAACCCATCATTTGTGAGAGGCAGGAGCGACCTGCTCTAAACCCATCATTTGTGAGAGGCAGGAGCGACCTGCTCTAAACCCATCATTTGTGAGAGGCAGGAGCGACCTGCTCTAAACCCATCATTTGTGAGAGGCAGGAGCGACCTGCTCTAAACCCATCAATTGTGAGAGGCAGGAGCGACCTGCTCTAAACCCATCATTTGCGAGAGGCAGGAGCGACCTGCTCTAAACCCATCATTTGCGAGAGGCAGGAGCGACCTGCTCTAAACCCATCATTTGTGAGAGGCAGGAGCGACCTGCTCTAAACCCATCATTTGTGAGAGGCAGGAGCGACCTGCTCTAAACCCATCAATTGTGAGAGGCAGGAGCGACCTGCTCTAAACCCATCATTTGTGAGAGGCAGGAGCAACCTGCTCTAAACCCATCATTTGCGAGAGGCAGGAGCGACCTGCTCTAAACCCATCATTTGCGAGAGGCAGGAGCGACCTGCTCTAAACCCATCATTTGTGAGAGGCAGGAGCGACCTGCTCTAAACCCATCAATTGTGAGAGGCAGGAGCGACCTGCTCTAAACCCATCATTTGTGAGAGGCAGGAGCGACCTGCTCTAAACCCATCATTTGTGAGAGGCAGGAGCGACCTGCTCTAAACCCATCATTTGTAAGAGGCAGGAGCGACCTGCTCTAAACCCATCATTTGCGAGAGGCAGGAGCGACCTGCTCTAAACCCATCATTTGCGAGAGGCAGGAGCGACCTGCTCTAAACCCATCATGCTGCCCTGGGTTGTGCAGTCGCTGTGCTTCCATGTGAGTAATAGCCTTGTTTCTTAAAACTTCGTGGAATAGGGTGGCTGTGTCAGTGATTTTTAGCGAGTGATGGACGACGACGGCGTCCAGGCTCCCCCATACAATATTCAAGACCCAAGAAAGTGTTTTCTTGCAGTTCTTGATGAAGATGGAGTTTCATGAGTTAGGACCACCTGGCGCAGAGTGAATAATGTTAAAATTGTCTAATTTTGGACATGTTATTTTGTTGCAAAAGTAAATTACTTTTGTGTGCGAACCCGGATATGTTGTTGGCGTTATTGTACAAGTCTGGTAAGCCAGGCACTGGGCTCCTCCTCCATGTAACACATTAGAGTAGGATTGTCTATTGGGGTAAGGTGCATGCATCCTTTGGGGGGCCTGGAACCTCAGCAGGGAGTGCATACAACCCTTGGTGGTGACTGGAGCCTCAGCGGGAAGTGCATGCAACCCTTGGGGGTGACTGGAGCCTCAGCAGGGAGTGCATACAACCCTTGGTGGTGACTGGAGCCTCAGCTGGCAGTGCATACAACCCTTGGGGGTGACTGGAGCCTCAGCGGGAAGTGCATGCAACCCTTCCGGGTGACTGGAGCCTCAGCAGGGAGTGCATACAACCCTTGGGGGTGACTGGAGCCTCAGCGGGCAGTGCATACAACCCTTGGGGGCTGACTGGAGCCTCAGCAGGGAGTGCATACAACCCTCGGGAGTGGCTGGAGCCTCGGCAGGGAGTGCATAGAGCCCTCGGGAGTGACTGGAGCCTCAGCAGGAAGTGCAGACAACCCTCGGAAGTGACTGGAGCCTCAGCAGGGAGTGCATACAACCCTCGGGAGTGACTGGAGCCTCAGCAGGGAGTGCATACAACCCTCGGGAGTGGCTGGAGCCTCGGCAGGGAGTGCATAGAGCCCTCGGGAGTGACTGGAGCCTCAGCAGGAAGTGCAGACAACCCTCGGAAGTGACTGGAGCCTCAGCAGGGAGTGCATACAGCCCTCGGGAGTGACTGGAGCCTCAGCAGGGAGTGCATACAGCCCAAGGGAATGACTGGAGCCTCAGCAGGGAGTGCATACAACCCTCGGGAGTGGCTGGAGCCTCAGCAGGGAGTGCATACAACCCTCGGGAGTGGCTGGAGCCTCAGCAGGGAGTGCATACAGCCCACGGGAGTGACTGGAGCCTCAGCAGGGAGTGCATACAACCCTCGGGAGTGACTGGAGCCTCGGCAGAGATGCATGAACAGTCCCTAAGATACAATAGAATTTTATACTATTCTTTAGTAAACGAATATTTTATTAAGTCTGCTTAAAAATATTACCCGTCGATAAATTATAGGATATATTATGAATGAAGTGAAACCAGTAACCAGCCAGACACGTGTTCACACCCAGTAACTCCACGTGTTCACACCCAGTAACTCCACGTGTTCACACCCAGTAACTCCACGTGTTCACACCCAGCAACTCCACGTGTTCACACCCAGCAGCTCCAGGTGTTCACACCCAGCAACTCCACGTGTTCACACCCAGTAACTCCACGTGTTCACTCCCAGTAACTCCACGTGTTCACACCCAGTAACTCCACGTGTTCACACCCAGTAACTCCACGTGTTCACACCCAGTAACTCCAGGTGTTCACACCCAGCAACTCCACGTGTTCACACCCAGTAACTTCACGTGTTCACACCCAGTAACTCCAGGTGTTCACACCCAGTAACTCTAGGTGTTCACACCACTAACTCCAGGTGTTCACACCCAGTAACTCCAGGTGTTCACACCCAGTAACTCCAGGTGTTCACACCCAGTAACTCCAGGTGTTCACACCCAGTAACTCCACGTGTTCACACCCAGTAACTCCACGTGTTCACACCCAGTAACTCCACGTGTTCACACCCAGTAACTCCACGTGTTCACACCCAGTAACTCCACGTGTTCACACCCAGTAACTCCACGTGTTCACACCCAGTAACTCCAGGTGTTCACACCCAGCAACTCCACGTGTTCACACCCAGTAACTTCACGTGTTCACACCCAGTAACTCCAGGTGTTCACACCCAGTAACTCTAGGTGTTCACACAACTAACTCCAGGTGTTCACACCCAGTAACTCCAGGTGTTCACACCCAGCAACTCCAGGTGTTCACACCCAGTAACTCCAGGTGTTCACACCCAGTAACTCCACGTGTTCACACCCAGTAACTCCACGTGTTCACACCCAGTAACTCCAGGTGTTCACAACCAGCAACTCCAGGTGTTCACACCCAGTAACTCCAGGTGTTCACACCCAGTAACTCCAGTTGTTCACACCCAGTAACTCCACGTGTTCACACCTAGTAACTCCAGGTGTTCACACCCAGCAAGTCCAGGTGTTTACACCCAGTAACTTCAGGTGTTCACACCCAGCAACTCCAGGTGTTCACACCCAGCAACTCCAGGTGTTCACACCCAGTAACTCCACGTGTTCACACCCAGTAACTCCAGGTGTTCACATCCAACAACTCCAGGTGTTCACACCCAGTAACTCCAGGTGTTCACACCCACTAACTCCAGGTGTTCACACCCAGTAACTCCAGGTGTTCACACCCACTAACTCCAGGTGTTCACACCCACTAACTCCAGGTGTTCACACCCACTAACTCCAGGTGTTCACACCCACTAACTCCAGGTGTTCACACCCACTAACTCCAGGTGTTCACACCCAGTAACTCCAGGTGTTCACATCCAACAACTCCAGGTGTTCACACCCAGTAACTCCAGGTGTTCACACCCACTAACTCCAGGTGTTCACACCCAGTAACTCCAGGTGTTCACACCCACTAACTCCAGGTGTTCACACCCACTAACTCCAGGTGTTCACACCCACTAACTCCAGGTGTTCACACCCACTAACTCCAGGTGTTCACACCCACTAACTCCAGGTGTTCACACCCAATAACTCCAGGTGTTCACACCCAGTAACTCCACGTGTTCACACCCACTAACTCCAGGTGTTCACACCCACTAACTCCAGGTGTTCACACCCACTAACTCCAGGTGTTCACACCCATTAACTCCAGGTGTTCACACCCAGTAACTCCACGTGTTCACACCCAGCAACTCCAGGTGTTCACTAAACTGAACCTCGCTGATTCAAATTGTTCATTAATAACAGAACTAGAAGTCTCAGTGAACTATTTTTTTTTTTGCAAAGACTAAGTAACTAACGTTTCGTTTCCTTCAGCCAGATAGATAATTTATTTTTGTGAGCCTCTCTTCATATACATTTTTTTGTAATTCCAAAATTTCTTTGCTTGTTTAGAATCTTTAATAAAATGTGAAGTTAATTAATTTTTGATGGTCATTCAATTTTTTTGTAGTATCATAATTTTTATGAGGGGCTGTGTGCCAGATCAACCAGGCTGTGGTGGATATGTGGGTCAGCGGGCACTAGCATCAACAGCCTGGTTGAAGAGGCAAACACGAGACGAGCCTGGCCCATGGCTGGGCTCTGGGAGTAGAAAAACTCTCGGAACTCCTGAAAGTATATCAGAGGTATGAAGGTGGGTCGGAATAATTATGATTTAGAGCCTGGTCCATGGCCGGGCTTCCAGGGTAGTAAGACTCTCGAAACTCATCAAAGGTATAAAGGTTAGACAATGTTGCTTAATGTATAACATGTCAGTTTTTCACGTTTAGAACAAGTTTAATATTTTAAAGTTTTCTATATTTCTCCAAATCGCCTTTTTTTTCTATATTTTAGGCTTCATAAGGTTAGCTGCTTAGGCTACATGAGCCTAAAAAAAAAAAATAGCATATTTACCCTCCATCAGGTCAGTTGAAAAACTTGGGACAATATTTCTAACATTGAGGTGGCCGGGGAAAACTTGACTCTAGTTAACGACAGTCTTGTCACTGTTCTTTTCCTCTTCCTCTCGCAGAAAAACAAAGATAAACAATCTGCACAGTTGGATGTTGACTGGGCTTGATTGTTCTTTTCACATGGAAAGGCAGTGTGTAATTCCTACGGGTTTAGCGTTTCTTCAGATAATTATAATGTAAAAGAAGTGAACGCCGTGGTGTTGGGGAGAAGTGTAGGATTAAAAGATAACGATTATGTATAAAGCAGGAGTTATCTCAGATGCTGTTTGCCGATGACGCGGTGCTTTCCGGAGATTCTGAAGAGAAGTTATAATGCTTTGTGTAGGAATTTTGAAAGGAATGTCAAAGAAGGAAATTAAAAAAGCTAAAAAAATAGCAAGATAACGAGAAAAATAGAAAAAAATAGGCAATGGAAGAGTAGATATCAGATTGGTAGTAGGAAGTAAATATCTTATTTAGCAGTGGACTTGTCGGCAGACGGGTTTTTAAGAGATGAGGTGAACCATAGAAATGACAAATGGAGGGGAAGGTGGGTAAAGCAGTGAGGTATTTGTACAGACAAACAACTTGATCCATTGACGCAAAAAGGAAAATGCACCAGAATATATTGGTACCAACTTTGTTATATGGGTGTAAAGCATATGTTATAAATGTCGCAGTGAGGAGGCTGGAGTCAATGTTTAAGAGCAATGTGTGATGTGAATATTATGCAAAGAATTCAGACCTTGGAGACTAGAAGATGTGGGTTTACAAAAGTAGTATTCAGATGGCTGAGAAGAGGTTACCGAGGTGGTTTAGACATTTGGAGAGGATGAAGCAAAATATGATGATTAGTCTGGGAGCGAGCCACAGAGGCGTTGACTTGGAACACTCTCCAGGCAAACTACAGGCAGGTAGAAGTGTGTTTAAATCTGAGGTGGACGGAAGGAGGAAAATTAGGGATTGTCCCATAAAAGGTTGAAGTAAGGGGTCAAGAAAGTTTTGAGTACAAGGGGCTTGCACAACCAACAGGTTTGTGTAAACGTATTAGGAGTGAAAGCAAGTGGTTTTAAGGCTTGACGTACTATTGGAGTGTGAGTAGGATAACATTTATAAAGGGATTCAGGTAAATTGGTTAGCCGGACCTAGTTAAGAACAATAGGAATTATGTTGAGTTAGTCATAAGAATTAACCGGGCGTCTACACTGCAAGTTAACTTACGACAGTGAACTTGATTATAAATACGTATTACTAATCCTGTGTCATCACTGAAGGCTCTCGACTCACATAATGACTATCAGGATTACTGGAGAAATCAGATATAGATACTAAAAAATCAGGACAAAAACGAATTAATGTGTAATTTTTATGGATTCCATCACACTGAATTACTCCTTTATGGTAAAGTTGATAAGTTACCCCCCCAAAAAAAAAAAAAAAGACGAAGAAAAATGTAGATTATAACTTTAGCATGTCTGTCTAGCCTTAGGAATATTAGGAGAGAAGTAGATAATGAAATTTAATATCATAGGAATGCAATTAAATCTATCAATCACTATGATAACATGAACTTAGACAAATATGTTTATGGAGCAACTGACTGATGTTGTAGTGGCCAGACTTAGTCTTGGTTACAAGAACATGTAGTCTGGCAGACACACAGACGATCAAATTAAGTACAAAGAATGTAGCCAGCCCTATGTTCACTTTCTTAATACTGTGTCATACTGTCAACAGTATGGGGCGTAGTTCCTAGGCTTGTGTGTATCAACATTTTCTTGCTTTACCGTCTACAACATGGATATAGAGATGCATAATAAACTAGCCGTCTTGGCGGCACAATCTAATCTTAATCTAATCTGATCTGTGATGTCAGTATGATTCTAGCAGAGTGATTGAATGAGTGAAGGTGAATGTGATTCTTCATTTTCGGGTCACTGTCTTGCAGACAGCTGGTTTGTAAACAAAAAGCAACTCTGTATTTCAGTCGCTGCGCCATTCAAGAAAGGTATCCCCGTATCCCATAAGCCCAGCCTCCTCTGCATCAGTGCACGCAAAATGTAGAGTGCATCAAACAACACACACACACACACACACACACACACACACACACACACACACTATATATATATATATATATATATATATATATATATATATATATATATATATATATATATATATATATATATATATATATATATATATATATATATATATACATACAATAAGATCACAATAAACAGGTGATATCAGAATATGCAAAACACATTATCAAGAATCTATAGTTCCTTGATAATGTGAGAAGTCACGAAAGTGCTTGGAATTTCACTATCTTTCACAGTGGTTGTTTTGCATATATATATATATATATATATATATATATATATATATATATATATATATATATATATATATATATATATATATATATATATATATATATATATATATATATATATATATATATATATCACTGGCCGATTCCCACCAAGGCAGGGTGGCCCGAAAAAGAAAAACTTTCACCATCATTCACTCCATCACTGTCTTGCCAGAAGGGTGCTTTACACTACAGTTTTTAAACTGCAACATTAACACCCCTCCTTCAGAGTGCAGGCACTGTACTTCCCATCTCCAGGACTCAAGTCCGGCCTGCCGGTTTCCCTGAATCCCTTCATAAATGTTACTTTGCTCACACTCCAACAGCACGTCAAGTATTAAAAACCATTTGTCTCCATTCACTCCTATCAAACACGCTCACGCATGCCTGCTGGAAGTCCAAGCCCCTCGCACACAAAACCTCCTTTACCCCCTCCCTCCAACCTTTCCTAGGCCGACCCCTACCCCGCCTTCCTTCCACTACAGACTGATACACTCTTGAAGTCACTCTGTTTCGCTCCATTCTCTCTACATGTCCGAACCACCTCAACAACCCTTCCTCAGCCCTCTGGACAACAGTTTTTGTAATCCCGCACCTCCTCCTAACTTCCAAACTACGAATTCCCTGCATTATATTCACACCACACATTGCCCTCAGACATGACATCTCCACTGCCTCCAGCCTTCTCCTCGCTGCAACATTCATCACCCATGCTTCACACCCATATAAGAGCGTCGTTAAAACTATACTCTCATACATTCCCCTCTTTGCCTCCAAGGACAAAGTTCTTTGTCTCCACAGACTCCTAAGTGCACCACTCACCCTTTTCCCCTCATCAATTCTATGATTCACCTCATCTTTCATAGACCCATCCGCTGACACGTCCACTCCCAAATATCTGAATACATTCACCTCCTCCATACTCTCTCCCTCCAATCTGATATCCAATCTTTCATTGCCTAATCTTTTTGTTATCCTCATAACCTTACTCTTTCCTGTATTCACTTTTAATTTTCTTCTTTTGCACACCCTACCAAATTCATCCACCAATCTCTCTAACTTCTCTTCAGAATCTCCCAAGAGCACAGTGTCATCAGCAAAGAGCAACTGTGACAACTCCCACTTTATGTGTGATTCTTTATCTTTTAACTCCACGCCTCTTGCCAAGACCCTCGCATTTACTTCTCTTACAACCCCATCTATAAATATATTAAACAACCACGGTGACATCACACATCCTTGTCTAAGGCCTACTTTTACTGGGAAATAATTTCCCTCTTTCCTACATACTCTAACTTGAGCCTCACTATCCTCGTAAAAACTCTTCAATGCTTTCAGTAACCTACCTCCTACACCATACACCTGCAACATCTGCCACATTGCCCCCCTATCCACCCTGTCATACGCCTTTTCCAAATCCATAAATGCCACAAAGACCTCTTTAGCCTTATCTAAATACTGTTCACTTATATGTTTCACTGTAAACACCTGGTCCACACACCCCCTACCTTTCCTAAAGCCTCCTTGTTCATCTGCTATCCCATTCTCCGTCTTACTCTTAATTCTTTCAATAATAACTTTACCATACACTTTACCAGGTATACTCAACAGACTTATCCCCCTATAATTTTTGCACTCTCTTTTGTCCCCTTTGCCTTTATACAAAGGAACTATGCATGCTCTTTGCCAATCCCTAGGTACCTTACCCTCTTCCATACATTTATTAAATAATTGCACCAACCACTCCAAAACTATATCCCCACCTGCTTTCAACATTTCTATCTTTATCCCATCAATCCCGGCTGCCTTACCCCCTTTCATTTTACCTACTGCCTCACGAACTTCCCCCACACTCACAACTGGCTCTTCCTCACTTCTACAAGATGTTATTCCTCCTTGCCCTATACACGAAATCACAGCTTCCCTATCTTCATCAACATTTAACAATTCCTCAAAATATTCCCTCCATCTTCCCAATACCTCTAACTCTCCATTTAATAACTCTCCTCTCCTATTTTTAACTGACAAATCCATTTGTTCTCTAGGCTTCCTTAACTTGTTAATCTCACTCCAAAACTTTTTCTTATTTTCAACAAAATTTGTTGATAACATCTCACCCACTCTCTCATTTGCTCTCTTTTTACATTGCTTCACCACTCTCTTAACCTCTCTCTTTTTCTCCATATACTCTTCCCTCCTTGCATCACTTCTACTTTGTAAAAACTTCTCATATGCTAACTTTTTCTCCCTTACTACTCTCTTTACATCATCATTCCACCAATCCAACTAAAATATATTTAGTTTGTTTGGGCTAAATTAAATTGCACTTGCTTTAATAAGGTTAGGTAAGTGTTCTAGACGTTTAAGAGAAAATTTTAGAAAGGACTTAGGTTTAAATGAGCTCTTCCTAATTGACCAATTTTAGCTATTCGGCACGATATCTGAGACAAGGCAGAAAGCATAAAACGTTAGGCAGTGTCACTGACCTAAGCGTTAGGTGTCAATGACTGAAGCGTTAGGCAGTGACACGGTCTGACGCTTGTGTTGACTCCCCGCTGCTAACACCTACAGTGCAAATTCTAGCTTGTATTGACTCCACTCTGCTAACACCTACAGTGCAAATTCTAGCTTGTGTTGACTCCCCGCTGCTAACACCTACAGTGCGACTTCTAGCTTGTGTTGACTCCCCTCTGCTAACACCTACAGTGCGACTTCTAGCTTGTGTTGACTCCCCGCTGCTGACACCTTCAGTACGATTTCTAGCTTGTGTTGACTCCCCGCTGCTAACACCTACAGTGCGACTTCTAGCTTGTGTTGACTCCCCGCTGCTGACACCTTCAGTACGATTTCTAGCTTGTGTTGACTCCCCGCTGCTAACACCTACAGTGCGACTTCTAGCTTGTGTTGACTCCCCGCTGCTGACACCTACAGTACGATTTCTAGCTTGTGTTGACTCCCCGCTGCTGACACCTTCAGTACGATTTCTAGCTTGTGTTGACTCCCCGCTGCTAACACCTACCGTGCGACTTGTAGCTTGTGTTGACTCCCCGCTGCTGACACCTTCAGTACGATTTCTAGCTTGTGTTGACTCCCCGCTGCTAACACCTACAGTGCGACTTCTAGCTTGTGTTGACTCCCCGCTGCTGACACCTACAGTACGATTTCTAGCTTGTGTTGACTCCCCGCTGCTGACACCTTCAGTACGATTTCTAGCTTGTGTTGACTCCCCGCTGCTAACACCTACAGTGCGACTTGTAGCTTGTGTTGACTCCCCGCTGCTGACACCTACAGTGCGACTTGTAGCTTGTGTTGACTCCCCGCTGCTGACACCTTCAGTACGATTTCTAGCTTGTGTTGACTCCCCGCTGCTGACACCTACAGTGCGACTTGTAGCTTGTGTTGACTCCCCGCTGCTGACACCTACAGTGCGACTTGTAGCTTGTGTTGACTCCCCGCTGCTGACACCTACAGTGCGACTTGTAGCTTGTGTTGACTCCCCGCTGCTAACACCTACAGTGCGACTTGTAGCTTGTGTTGACTCCCCGCTGCTAACACCTACAGTGCGACTTGTAGCTTGTGTTGACTCCCCGCTGCTAACACCTACAGTGCGACTTGTAGCTTGTGTTGACTCCCCGTTGCTGACACCTACAGTGCGACTTGTAGCTTGTGTTGACTCCCCGTTGCTAACACCTACAGTGCGACTTGTAGCTTGTGTTGACTCCCCGCTGCTAACACCTACAGTACGACTTGTAGCTTGTGTTGACTCCCCGCTGCTAACACCTACAGTACGACTTGTAGCTTGTGTTGACTCCCCGCTGCTAACACCTACAGTGCGACTTGTAGCTTGTGTTGACTTCCCGTCGTCCATTTATTCCTATTGTGTTAGGTTACACTCAAGGTGTGTGAATATGTTGTCAGGCTTTTGACTAAGGCAAAGTTCACTCCTAGAACAAGGCAGGTGTAGTTCACCCTGAGAACAAGGCAGGTGTAGTTCACTCCTAGAACAAGGCAGGTGTAGTTCACCCTGAGAACAAGGCAGGTGTAGTTCACTCTGAGAACAAGGCAGGTGTTGTTTACTCTGAGAACAAGGCAGGTGTTCACTCTGAGAACAAGGCAGGTGTTGTTCACTCTGAGAACCAGGCAGGTGTTGTTCACTCTGAGAACAAGGCAGGTGTAGTTCACTCTGAGAACAAGGCAGGTGTTGTTTACTCTGAGAACAAGGCAGGTGTTCACTCTGAGAACAAGGCAGGTGTTGTTCACTCTGAGAACCAGGCAGGTGTTGTTCACTCTGAGAACAAGGCAGGTGTAGTTCACTCTGAGAACAAGGCAGGTGTTGTTTACTCTGAGAACAAGACAGGTGTTCACTCTGAGAACAAGGCAGGTGTTCACTCTGAGAACCAGGCAGGTGTTGTTCACTCTGAGAACAAGGCAGGTGTAGTTCACCCTGAGAACAAGGCAGGTGTAGTTCACCCTGAGAACAAGGCAGGTGTAGTTCACCCTGAGAACAAGGCAGGTGTTGTTCACTCTGAGAACATGGCAGGTGTTGTTCACTCTGAGAACAAGGAAGGTGTTGTTCACTCTGAGAACAAGGCAGGTGTTGTTCACTCTGAGAACAATGCAGGTGTTGTTCACTCTGAGAACAAGGCAGGTGTTGTTCACTCTGAGAACAACGCAGGTGTTGTTCACTCTGAGAACAAGGCAAGTGTTGTTCACTCTGAGAACAAGGCAGGTGCTGTTCACTGAGAGCAAGGCAGGTGTTGTTCACTCTGAGAACAAGGCAAGTGTTGTTCACTCTGAATACAAGGTAGGTGTTGTTCACTCTGAGAACAAGGCAAGTGTTGTTCACTCTGAGAACAAGGCAGGTGTTGTTCAATCTGAGAACAAGGCAAGTGTTGTTCGCTCTGAGAACAAGGCAGGTGTTGTTCACTGAGAGCACGGCAGGTGTTGTTCACTCTGAGAACAAGGCAGGTGTTGTTCACTCTGAGAACAAGGCAAGTGTTGTTCACTCTGAATACAAGGTAGGTGTTGTTCACTCTGAGAACAAGGCAAGTGTTGTTCACTCTGAGAACAAGGCAGGTGTTGTTCAATCTGAGAACAAGGCAAGTGTTGTTCGCTCTGAGAACAAGGCAGGTGTTGTTCACTGAGAGCACGGCAGGTGTTGTTCACTCTGAGAACAAGGCAGGTGTTGTTCACTCTGAGAACAAGGCAGGTGTAGTTCACTCTGAGAACAAGGCAGGTGTAGTTCACTCTGAGGACAAGACAGGTTTTGTTCACTCTGATAACAAGGCAGGTGTTCACTCTGAGGACAAGGCAGGTGTTGATCACTCTGAGGACAAGGCAGGTGTTGTTCACTCTGAGGACAAGGCAGGTGTTGTTCACTCTGAGGACAAGGCAGGTGTTGTTCACTCTGAGAACAAGGCAGGTGTTGTTCACTCTGAGAACAAGGCAGGTGTAGTTCGCTCTGAGGACAAGGCAGGTGTTGTTCACTCTGAGAACAAGGCAGGTGTTGTTCACTCTGAGAACAAGGCAGGTGTTGTTCACTCTGAGGACAAGGCAGGTGTTGTTCACTCTGAGGACAAGGCAGGTGTAGTTCACTCTGAGAACAAGGCAGGTGTTGTTCACTCTGAGAACAAGGCAGGTGTTGTTCACTCTGAGGACAAGGCAGGTGTTGTTCACTCTGAGGACAAGGCAGGTGTAGTTCACTCTGAGAACAAGGCAGGTGTAGTTCACTCTGAGGACAAGGCAGGTGTTGTTCACTCTGAGAACAAGGCAGGTGTTGTTCACTCTGAGGACAAGGCAGGTGTTGTTCACTCTGAGGACAAGGAAGGTGTTCACTCTGAGAACAAGGCAGCTGTTGTTCACTCTGAGAACAAGGCAGGTGTTGTTCATTCTGAGAACAAGGCAGGTGTTGTTCACTCTGAGAACAAGGCAGGTGTTGTTCACTCTGAGGACAAGGCAGGTGTTGTTCACTCTGAGAACAAGGCAGGTGTTGTTCACTCTGAGAACAAGGCAGGTGTTGTTCACTCTGAGGACAAGGCAGGTGTTGTTCACTCTGAGAACAAGGCAGGTGTTGTTCACTGAGGACAAGGCAGGTGTTGTTCACTCTGAGAACAAGGCAGGTGTTGTTCACTCTGAGGACAAGGCAGGTGTTGTTCACTCTGAGAACAAGGCAGGTGTTGTTCACTCTGAGGACAAGGAAGGTGTTGTTCACTCTGAGAACAAGGCAGTTGTTGTTCACTCTGAGAACAAGGCAGGTGTTGTTCACTCTGAGAACAAGGCAGGTGTTGTTCACTCTGAGAACAAGGCAGGTGTTGTTCACTCTGAGAACAAGGCAGGTGTTGTTCACTCTGAGGACAAGGCAGGTGTTCACTCTGAGAACAAGGCAGGTGTTGTTCACTGAGGACAAGGCAGGTGTTGTTCACTTTGAGAACAAGGCAGGTGTTGTTCACTCTGAGAACAAGGCAGGTGTTGTTCACTCTGAGAACAAGGCAGGTGTAGTTCACTCTGAGAACAAGGCAGGTGTTGTTCACTCTGAGAACAAGGCAGGTGTTGTTCACTCTGAGAACAAGGCAGGTGTTGTTCACTCTGAGGACAAGGCAGGTGTTCACTCTGAGAACAAGGCAGGTGTTGTTCACTGAGGACAAGGCAGGTGTTGTTCACTTTGAGAACAAGGCAGGTGTTGTTCACTCTGAGAACAAGGCAGGTGTTGTTCACTCTGAGAACAAGGCAGGTGTAGTTCACTCTGAGAACAAGGCAGGTGTTGTTCACTCTGAGAACAAGGCAGGTGTTGTTCACTCTGAGGACAAGGCAGGTGTAGTTCACTCTGAGAACAAGGCAGGTGTTGTTCACTCTGAGAACAAGGCAGGTGTTGTTCACTCTGAGAACAAGGCAGGTGTAGTTCACTCTGAGAACAAGGCAAGTGTTGTTCACTCTGAGAACAACTCAGGTGTTGTTCACTCTGAGAACAAGGCAGGTGTTCACACTCTCGTACAAGGACAAGGTCAGGTAAAAACTTGTATATAAATTTATAAACATAATTAAGACGCATCGCCGCGTTGTTAGGAAAAAAATAGAAATATTTATTGGGATTGAATTACCCAAAAAACAGCGCCAGTTAAACAAGGTCTTACAGGGTTAAACAAGGTGGTACAGGGTTAAACAAGGTGGTACAGGGTTAAACAAGGTGGTACAGGGTTAAACAAGGTGGTACAGGGTTAAACAAGGTGGTACAGGGTTAAACAAGGTGGTACAGGGTTAGACAAGGTCGTACCGGGTTAAACAAGGTCTTGCAAGGTTAAACAAGGTATTACAGGGTTAAACAAGGTCTTACAGGGTTAAACAAGGCGGTACAGGGTTAAACAAGGTCTTACAGGGTTAAACAAGGTCTTACAGGGTTAAACAAGGTCTTACAGGGTTAAACAAGGTGGTACAGGGTTAGACAAGGTCGTACAGGGTTAAACAAGGTCTTGCAAGGTTAAACAAGGTATTACAGGGTTAAACAAGGTCTTACAGGGTTAAACAAGGCGGTACAGGGTTAAACAAGGTCTTACAGGGTTAAACAAGGTCTTACAGAGTAAATCAAGGTCTTACAGGGTTAAACAAGGTCGTACAAGGTTAAACAAGGTCTTACAAGGTTAAACAAGGTCTTACAGGGTTAAACAAGGTCTTACAGGGTTAAACAAGGTCTTACAGGGTTAAACAAGGTCTTACAGGGTTAAACAAGATCTTACAGGGTTAAACAAGATCTTACAGGGTTAAACAAGGTCTTACAGGGTTAAACAAGGTCTTACACGGTTAAACAAGGTCTAACAAGGTCTTGCAAGGTCTTACAAGGTTAAACAAGGTATTACAGGGTTAAACAAGGTCTTACAGGGTTAAACAAGGTGGTACAGGGTTAAACAAGGTCTTACAGGGTAAAACAAGGTCGTACAGGGTTAGACAAGGTCGTACGGGGTTAAACAAGGTCTTGCAAGGTTAAACAAGGTATTACAGGGTTAAACAAGGTCTTACAGGGTTAAACAAGGCGGTACAGGGTTAAACAAGGTCTTACAGGGTTAAACAAGGTCTTACAGAGTAAATCAAGGTCGTAAAGGGTTAAACAAGGTCTTACAAGGTTAAACAAGGTCTTACAGGGTTAAACAAGGTGGTACAGGGTTAAACAAGGTCTTACAGAGTTAAACAAGGTCTTACAGGGTAAAACAAGGTCGTACAGAGTTAAACAAGGTCGTACAGGGTTAAACAAGGTCTTACTAGGTTAAACAAGGTCTTACAGGGTTAAACAAGGTCTTACAGGGTTAAACAAGGTCTTACAGTGTTAAACAAGGTCTTACAGGGTTAAACAAGGTCTTACAGGGTTAAACAACGTGATACAGGGTTAAACAAGGTCTTACAGGGTTAAACAAGGTCGTACAGGGTTAAACAAGGTCTTACAGGGTTAAACAAGGTCTTACAGGGTTAAACAAGGTCTTACAGGGTTAAACAAGGTCGTACAGGGTTAAACAAGGTCTTACAGGGTTAAACAAGGTGATACAGGGTTAAACAAGGTCGTACAGGGTTAAACAAGGTCTTACAGGGTTAAACAAGGTCTTACAGGGTTAAACAAGGTCGTACAGGGTTAAACAAGATCTTACAGGGTTAAACAAGGTCTTACAGGGTTAAACAAGGTCTTACAGGGTTAAACAAGGTCGTACAGGGTTAAACAAGGTCTTACAGGGTTAAACAAGGTCTTACAGGGTTAAACAAGGTCGTACAGGGTTAAACAAGATCTTACAGGGTTAAACAAGGTCTTACAGGGTTAAACAAGGTGATACAGGGTTAAACAAGGTCTTACAGGGTTAAACAAGGTCGTACAGGGTTAAACAAGGTCTTACAGGGTTAAACAAGGTCTTACAGGGTTAAACAAGGTCGTACAGGGTTAAACAAGATCTTACAGGGTTAAACAAGGTGATACAGGGTTAAACAAGGTCTTACAGGGTTAAACAAGGTCTTACAGGGTTAAACAAGGTGGTACAGGGTTAAACAAGGTGGTACAGGGTTAAACAAGGTGGTACAGGGTTAAACAAGGTGGTACAGGGTTAAACAAGGTTTTACAGGGTTAAGCAAGGTCGTACAGGGTTAAACAAGGTCTTACAGGGTTAAACAAGGTCTTCCAGGACTTCATTATTTTACTCATTTATTATCTGTCATCAATATATGTTTTATCTTGTCTCAACAATTTTATTTTGAATAAGAGCAGATGTATTTTGGATTTTTTTCAATTTCATTACTTTAACTCCCGATGTTTTTCCTGGACTCTTATAAGATTCATTCCTCTTCAGTATCTATTATTTTTCTAGGCAGTGTTGCCTATCTCACCTCATCTCTAGCACCCTCCAAAAGTTGTGTGATTCTTCGTCTTCATCTGTAGATGGAGCATCTCTCTCTAGTTTACATCATCTTTTTTTTTTTTTTTCTCTGTGGTATCTTCCTTGAGCATACCTCTAGTGCAGAGAACTGATCCTCTCTAGACATTGGTTCGGATCCATGTTATTCAGTATATCTTCCCAGCATATTTCGCTAAGGATTTATTTGGTCCCAGTTGATGTTCTTGGTGTTAAAGTTGAATTTGATATAAGTGTCCTCTTGACTATTTGTGTTTTGCTGCTGAGGAGCCGTGTGTATGCTGGTCTGAACTTGGTTCTGATCTGAGTTTACTGTTTACTTCCTACCATAGCTGACGTATTGATCACTTTAAAACAACAACTATAACTGTCTCCAGTGTTACAATAGCCTCTTATGCAGGCGAAATGTCTCAATAAAGATAACAAAATATTACTTTTTTATTTTTAACACATTGACCGTTTCCTACCAAGGCAGGGTGGCCCAAAAAAAGAAAAACTTTCACCATCATTCACGCCATCACTGTCTTGCCAGAGGAGTGCTTTACACTACAGTTATAAAACTGCAATATTAACACCCCTCCTTCAAAGTGCAGACACTGTACTTCCCATCTCCAGGACTCAAGTCCGGCCTGCCAGTTTGCCTAAATTCCTTCATAAATAATACCCTGCTCACACTCCAGCACGTCAAGTCCTAAAAACCGTTTGTCTCCATTCGCTGACGCTTGCTTGCGGCTCGCACACAAAACCTCCTTTACCTCCTCCCTCCAACCTTTCCCAGGCCGGCCTCTACCCCGCCTTCTCTCCACTAGAGATTTATACACTCTCGAAGTTATTCTATTTTGTTCCAGCCTCTCTACATGTCCAAACCACCTCAACACTCCCTCCTCAGCCCTCTGGATGAGAGTTTTAGTAATCCCGCACCTCCTCCTAATTTCCAAACTACGAATTCTCTACATTATATTCACACCACACATTGCCCTCACACATGACATCTGCACTGCCTCCAGCCTTCCCCTTGTTGCAAAATTCACCACCTATGCTTCAAACCCATATAAGAGCGTTGGTATAACTATACTCTCATACATTCCCCTCTTTGCCTCCATAGACAAAGTTTTTGTCCCCACAGACTCCTCAGTGCACCACTCACCTTTTTCCCCTCGCCAATTCTAAGATTCACCTCATCTTTCATAGACCCATCTGTTGACACGTCCACTCCTAAATATCTGAATACATTCACCTCCTCCATACTCTCTCTCTCCAATCTGATATCCAATCTTTCGTTACCCATTCTTTTGTTATCCACATCGCCTTACTCTTTCTTATGTTCACTTTCAATTTTCTTTTTTTACATACTCTACCAAACTCATCCACCAACCTCTGCAACTTCTCTTCAGAATCTCCCAAAAGCACAGTGTCATCAGCAAAGAGCAGCTGTGACAACTCCCACCTTGTGTTAGATTCTTTATCTTTTAACCCCAAACCTCTTGTCAAGACACGTCTTATTCTTTAGCAGCCTTGCCATTCAGAACAGTGTGTGCAAGCGCGCACACCCAGTGTATGCTTTAATTGCATCACGAACTGCTTTCAGCCTATCGAATGACAAGTGGAAACTTGATACAATTACTGTTCCAACCTTAATTAAGGTAACCAGATAGCCTCTATTCCTGTAATTGTTGTTTCTATCAAAGATGACCCATCTCGAGATTGAAGTATGCTACAAAATACATGACACTGTATGTTACTAGCATACTATTTAGGATATCTTTAATAGAGCTTATTATCCGGGAAGGAGGTTATAACGCACGTCTCTCGGCTGCATTTGTGTAACTTGTAATCAAATCTCAGGTAGGAGCTGCTACACTGCTTCTTTGCATCAGTCCATCGATGCAACTGTCAAGCGGAATAATGGCCTGTGTTAAGATTTTCATCTCTGGTCAGTGGAGTGAGTCAGGGCACGATGTTGGAGCTTATTATGTTTCACCTGGACTTTCCCCTCATTTCTTTATCACTCGCGACCTGATAATGGTTCAGGACGGACCGATAACTCGTCCCGTTTTATCTCCAGTTTATGAGTTGTGTAAGATTTTGTTTGTATATTGTGAGTAAATGTCCCAGAGGCAGCAACAAGTGCTGTAGAGCAGGACACCTGTGCTTCGACTCAGAGACATTGCTTAGTACGCAGTGGGAGAAAAACAATATAGTGAAGCCCTCTACACTGACTTCATGAAAACCGTCGATACGTGTGATTATATTTCTCCAGTTTTGATGCCAGTTTTGGAAGTTTGTATCATAGGTATGTGATGTACTGTTCTTTACATGACAGAGCATAAAAAGGCTAAATTATTAAATTCTAAGTTAAATAATGATGTGTGTATTATACTACCATAGTGGACGAATATTTTAGCAAACCTAAGATCGTGGATATATTTTTCGTGGTTGTGACTTTATGGATAATATAGTAGCCACTGATATCCATAAACGTTTTATATCTACATATAGCTAGTTATGGGCCACTGAATTATGTCTGGCTGTGATAAGTGACCAGGTGTTCCTTCAAGTGTTTCAGTAAATGTGAAACTTCGAGTCCTACGAATCATTTCTGAAAATCTTTCCAACCGGTATATATGTTGGTAGAATTACCGACAATATGTAAAGTAAAAGGACACTAGTGCAACTAATGTGACATTTTATTGTGGCAACGTTTCGCTCTCCAGGAGTTTTGTCAAGCCTTGACCAAACTCCTGGGGAGCGAAACGTTGCCACAATAAAATGACACATTAGTTGCACTTGTGTCCTTTTACTTTACATCTTTCCAACCTGCATGTTCAGCTGAACAACAGATTTACCGATCTCCAGCAAATGAACTTTTCCTCTTGGATCACTCCGTCATTTCTTTTCAACTGCAAAAATAACATTACCCAACAAAATATAACTTTTTATCCAGGTCGGAAACCAAATTTGTTGTTTTAAACTAACTCTGATGTGCTGATCACGAAGTTGAGCTTATTTAATCTGTTACATTTAAAAAAAATTAAATCTTATGATCAACATTTTCTCCATTTAAGGCTGAGGAACCACATGATATACGTTACTTAACAATCAAAGGTATTACATTATGCATATATACTAAGTGTAGTGCATACAGTGACAAAAATTCTCCGTAACGTAAATATATGCATAACAAAAATAACTTTCCAGTCATACAAACATATTTACATTCCAATTTTTCAGTTTTTTTTTTCTTGTTGTGCACGGCTCTCCCGCAGCAGCGTCCAGCAGTAGTCTACCACCACACTCAGCGTCTCGTTTACCTAATATGTCTTCTCCGTGATGGCTGTGTCTCGGTGAAATCGTTCACCCTGGCGCTATATTTCACAGAAACTGTTCGTGTTGGAACAAACCTTAAGTTCAGATTTGAATTCAGCATCCCAAAATAAGTTAGATACAAATGTTTCTAAATATGAACTGAAACCATTGTAATCCAGCGATAATGAGTCTGGCTATGGACTCGTTAGATCAGCGAGTTGACGGACCTAGGAAACACAGACTGATTCGTACTTCAAAAACCATTGATGTGGTATTGAATACCACTGATATACAAATTTTCAGACACTGTAGCATCATGGAATCTTGTTACAGAGGACATACCTGGAGGTTACCTGGAGGTTATTCCGGGGATCAACGCCCCCGCGGCCCGGTCCACGACCAGGCCTCCCGATGGATCAGGGCCTGATCAACTAGGCTGTTACTGCTGGCCGCACGCAGTCCGACGTACGAGCCACAGCCCGGTTGATCCGGCACCGACTTTAGGTATCTGTCCAGCTCTCTCTTGAAGGCAGCCAGGGGTTTATTTGCAATTCCCCTAATGCTTGATGGGAGGCTGTTGAACAGTTTTGGGCCCCGGACACTTATGGTGTTTTCTCTTAGTGTACCAATGGCGCCCCTACTTTTTATTGGCGGCATTTTGCATCGCCTGCCCAGTCTTTTACTTTCGTAGGGAGTGATTTCTGTGTGCAGATTTGGGACCATTCCTTCCAAGATTTTCCAAGTGTAGATTATGATATATCTCTCCCTCCTGCGTTCCAACGAGTACAAGTCAAGTGCTTCCAAGCGTTCCCAGTAGTTAAGGTGCTTGACAGAACTTATACGTGCAGTAAAGGATCTCTGTACACTCTCTAGATCTGCGATTTCACCTGCTTTGTATGGAGATGTTAATGTGCAGCAGTATTCCAGCCTAGAAAGAAGTGATTTGAAAAGGATCATCATGGGCTTGGCATCTCTCGTTTTGAAAGTTCTCATTATCCATCCTATCATTTTCTTTGCACGTGCGATCGTGGCACTGTTGTGATCCTTGAAAGTGAGATCCTCAGACATTACTACTCCCAGGTCCCTTACATTATTTTTCCGCTCTATTGTATGGCCGGAGTCAGTAGTATACTCTGTTCTAGTTATTATCTCCTCCAGTTTTCCATAACGGAGTAGTTGGAATTTGTCCTCATTGAACATCATATTGTTTACCGTTGCCCACTGGAAAACTTTGTTTATATCTTCTTGGAGGTTAACCGCGTCCTCAGCAGATGACAGCCTCACCACAACTTACTTGCTAACTCCTGACCCAACTCTTTGACATGTCCTACTTTTACTGGGGGGTTCCGCTTACCAGTGGCAATGCCTACGTTTACTGCACGTCCTCTGATTCCAGTATATAAGCACCAATCTTCCAGCCTGTGCTTCAGATTCTTCAAGACTACTGTTATGATCACCTACTCCTAGACTGAGGGACTGATTACCTCATCTTCAACTATTTGCTGTATATATTATGTTACCATTTACCAGATCAAGCAGGCTGTGATGTGTATGCCCAGCTGGGTTCGTATTTCACTGCACTATGGTGATGACACCTAGTGGCATAGGCCTACCAATCTGTCTTCAAATTATGTCCTAGAATCTGTATTGATAAAGCCACTGGATGGCGAAACGTCTACAGTGAAGATACCCAGATGTTGCACATGTGTCTCAGTTTTCATCTTGTCGGTATTGTATACTATTCTTGTACTACCAATCTCAGCCCACACCACGCTTACTCTGTTTCACTCTGGCAGCCAACGTCACCCAGTCAACAAGGTCTACTCCGTCACTCTCTCCTGGGCACGACCCTCCTGGCCTGGGCAACTTAAATACACTGTGTAGAAGACCCCAAATAAAGTAACGTAGCCTCTGATGAGTCTAATTATTGATCCCTGGCTTGTACATGCACAGGACCCAACTCAATTGTAATAAATGGATATATGAGGCAGAGGGCTACCAGAAGCAACAGCTTGGTTGACCAGGCAAACGCCGGACGAGCCTGGCCCATGAAAGGGCTCCGAAAGTAGAAAACACTCGGAACTCAAAGGTATTAAGGTTGTTAGGTAAGACACATATGCAACAGTTAGGTATCTTTATTTCGAAACGTTTCGCCTACACAGTAGGCTTCTTCAGTCGAGTACAGAAAAGTTGATAGAAGCAGAAGATACTTGAAGACGATGTAATCAGTCCATCACCCTTAAAGTTTTGAGGTGGTCAGTCCCTCAGTCTGGAGAAGAGCATTGTTCCGTTGTCTGAAATAATATGAAGTGGAAGTGACAGGATGGAGCCTTTATATAGTGCCAGGAGGTGAAACGTAGGTTGCTTTGGGAGGGCAGGTCCCTCTCAAACCCAGCCGTTCTCACTAGTAGAGGTCGAAGTTGATGGTCTGTACCAAGATACCCTTGTGTTGCAGTGTCTGACAGAATGAACATTAAAATGGTATAAAATACCGACAGATTGTTAGGTAAGACACATATGCAACAGTTAGGTATCTTTATTTCGAAACGTTTCGCCTACACAGTAGGCTTCTTCAGTCGAGTACAGAAAAGTTGATAGAAGCAGAAGATACTTGAAGACGATGTAATCAGTCCATCACCCTTAAAGTTTTGAGGTGGTCAGTCCCTCAGTCTGGAGAAGAGCATTGTTCCGTTGTCTGAAATAATATGAAGTGGAAGTGACAGGATGGAGCCTTTATATAGTGCCAGGAGGTGAAACGTAGGTTGCTTTGGGAGGGCAGGTCCCTCTCAAACCCAGCCGTTCTCACTAGTAGAGGTCGAAGTTGATGGTCTGTACCAAGATACCCTTGTGTTGCAGTGTCTGACAGAATGAATATTAAAATGGTATAAAATACCGACAGATTGTTAGGTAAGACACATATGCAACAGTTAGGTATCTTTATTTCGAAACGTTTCGCCTACACAGTAGGCTTCTTCAGTCGAGTACAGAAAAGTTGATAGAAGCAGAAGATACTTGAAGACGATGTAATCAGTCCATCACCCTTAAAGTTTTGAGGTGGTCAGTCCCTCAGTCTGGAGAAGAGCATTGTTCCGTTGTCTGAAATAATATGAAGTGGAAGTGACAGGATGGAGCCTTTATATAGTGCCAGGAGGTGAAACGTAGGTTGCTTTGGGAGGGCAGGTCCCTCTCAAACCCAGCCGTTCTCACTAGTAGAGGTCGAAGTTGATGGTCTGTACCAAGATACCCTTGTGTTGCAGTGTCTGACAGAATGAACATTAAAATGGTATAAAATACCGACAGATTGTTAGGTAAGACACATATGCAACAGTTAGGTATCTTTATTTCGAAACGTTTCGCCTACACAGTAGGCTTCTTCAGTCGAGTACAGAAAAGTTGATAGAAGCAGAAGATACTTGAAGACGATGTAATCAGTCCATCACCCTTAAAGTTTTGAGGTGGTCAGTCCCTCAGTCTGGAGAAGAGCATTGTTCCGTTGTCTGAAATAATATGAAGTGGAAGTGACAGGATGGAGCCTTTATATAGTGCCAGGAGGTGAAACGTAGGTTGCTTTGGGAGGGCAGGTCCCTCTCAAACCCAGCCGTTCTCACTAGTAGAGGTCGAAGTTGATGGTCTGTACCAAGATACCCTTGTGTTGCAGTGTCTGACAGAATGAACATTAAAATGGTATAAAATACCGACAGATTGTTAGGTAAGACACATATGCAACAGTTAGGTATCTTTATTTCGAAACGTTTCGCCTACACAGTAGGCTTCTTCAGTCGAGTACAGAAAAGTTGATAGAAGCAGAAGATACTTGAAGACGATGTAATCAGTCCATCACCCTTAAAGTTTTGAGGTGGTCAGTCCCTCAGTCTGGAGAAGAGCATTGTTCCGTTGTCTGAAATAATATGAAGTGGAAGTGACAGGATGGAGCCTTTATATAGTGCAAGGAGGTGAAACGTAGGTTGCTTTGGGAGAGCAGGTCCCTCTCAAACCCAGTCTTACCTAACAATCTGTCGGTATTTTATACCATTTTAATGTTCATTCTGTCAGACACTGCAACACAAGGGTATCTTGGTACAGACCATCAACTTCGACCTCTACTAGTGAGAACGGCTGGGTTTGAGAGGGACCTGCCCTCCCAAAGCAACCTACGTTTCACCTCCTGGCACTATATAAAGGCTCCATCCTGTCACTTCCACTTCATATTGTTTCAGACAACGGAACAATGCTCTTCTCCAGACTGAGGGACTGACCACCTCAAAACTTTAAGGGTGATGGACTGATTACATCGTCTTCAAGTATCTTCTGCTTCTATCAACTTTTCTGTACTCGACTGAAGAAGCCTACTGTGTAGGCGAAACGTTTCGAAATAAAGATACCTAACTGTTGCATATGTGTCTTACCTAACAATCTGTCGGTATTTTATACCATTTTAATGTTCATTCTGTCAGACACTGCAACACAAGGGTATCTTGGTACAGACCATCAACTTCGACCTCTACTAGTGAGAACGGCTGGGTTTGAGAGGGACCTGCCCTCCCAAAGCAACCTACGTGTCACCTCCTGGCACTATATAAAGGCTCCATCCTGTCACTTCCACTTCATATTATTTCAGACAACGGAACAATGCTCTTCTCCAGACTGAGGGACTGACCACCTCAAAACTTTAAGGGTGATGGACTGATTACATCGTCTTCAAGTATCTTCTGCTTCTATCAACTTTTCTGTACTCGACTGAAGAAGCCTACTGTGTAGGCGAAACGTTTCGAAATAAAGATACCTAACTGTTGCATATGTGTCTTACCTAACAATCTGTCGGTATTTTATACCATTTTAATGTTCATTCTGTCAGACACTGCAACACAAGGGTATCTTGGTACAGACCATCAACTTCGACCTCTACTAGTGAGAACGGCTGGGTTTGAGAGGGACCTGCCCTCCCAAAGCAACCTACGTTTCACCTCCTGGCACTATATAAAGGCTCCATCCTGTCACTTCCACTTCATATTATTTCAGACAACGGAACAATGCTCTTCTCCAGACTGAGGGACTGACCACCTCAAAACTTTAAGGGTGATGGACTGATTACATCGTCTTCAAGTATCTTCTGCTTCTATCAACTTTTCTGTACTCGACTGAAGAAGCCTACTGTGTAGGCGAAACGTTTCGAAATAAAGATACCTAACTGTTGCATATGTGTCTTACCTAACAATCTGTCGGTATTTTATACCATTTTAAGGTATTAAGGTTATATCCATGTGCTGTCTTGATACAGCCAGTGGATGGCGAAACGTCTATAAACATGATGTGGCTGAGCATGGGGCTCAAGGTTCTCAGAATAAGGCTCAAGGTTCTCAGCACGAGGCTCAAGGTTCTCAGCATGAGCCTCAAGGTTCTCAGCATGAGGCTCAAAGTTCTCAGCATGAGGCTCAAGGTTCTCAGCACGATGCTCAAGGTTCTCAGCATAAAGCTCAAGGTTCTCAGCATAAGGCTCAAGGTTCTCAGTACGAGGTTCAAGGTTCTCAGCACGAAGCTCAAGGTTCTCAGCACGAGGCTCAAGGTTCTCAGCACGAGGCTCAAGGTTCTCAGCACGAGTCTCAAGGTTCTCAGCTCGAGGCTCAAGGTTCTCAGCATGAGGCTCGAGGTTCTCAGCACGAGGCTCAAGGTTCTCAGCACGAGGCTCAAGGTTCTCAGCACGAAGCTCAAGGTTCTCAGCTCGAGGCTCAAGGTTCTCAACACGAGGCTCAAGGTTCTCAGCACGAGGCTCAAGGTTCTCAGCTCGAGGCTCAAGGTTCTCACCACGAGCCTCAAGGTTCTCAGCACGAGGCTCAAGGTTCTCAGCACGAGGCTCAAGGTTCTCACCACGAGGCTCAAGGTTCTCAGCACGAGGCTCAAGATTCTCAGCTCGAGGCTAAAGGTTCTCAGCACGTGGCTCAAGGTTCTCAGCACGAGGCTGAAGGTTCTCAGCTCGAGGCTCAAGGTTCTCAGCACGTGGCTCAAGGTTCTCAGCACGAGGCTCAAGGTTCTCAGCACGAGGCTCAAGGTTCTCAGCACGAGAATCAAGGTTCTCAGCACGAGGCTCAAGGTTCTCAGCACGAGGCTCAAGGTTCTCAGCACGAGGCTCAAGGTTCTCAGCACGGGGCTCAAGGTTCTCAGCACGAGGCTCAAGGTTCTCAGCATAAGGCTCAAGGTTCTCAGCACGAGTCTCAAGGTTCTCAGCACGAGGCTCAAGGTTCTCAGCATAAGGCTCAAGGTTCTCAGCACGAGGCTCAATGTTCTCAGCATAAGGCTCAAGGTTCTCAGCACGAGGCTCAAGGTTCTCAGCACGAGGCTCAAGGTTCTCAGCACGAGGCTCAAGGTTCTCAGCACGAGGCTCAAGGTTCTCAGCATAAGGCTCAAGGTTCTCAGCACGAGGCTAAAGGTTCTCAGCACGAGGCTCAAGGTTCTCAGCACGAGGCTCAAGGTTCTCAGCATAAGGCTCAAGGTTCTCAGCACGAGGCTCAAGGTTCTCAGCACGAGGCTCAAGGTTCTCAGCATAAGGCTCAAGGTTCTCAGCACGAGGCTCAAGGTTCTCAGCACGAGGCTCAAGGTTCTCAGCACGAGACTCAAGGTTCTCAGCACGAGGCTCAAGGTTCTCAGCACAAGGCTCAAGGTTCTCAGCACGAGGCTCAAGGTTCTCAGCACGAGGCTCAAGGTTCTCAGCACGATGCTCAAGGTTCTCAGCACGAGAATCAAGGTTCTCAGCACGAGGCTCAAGGTTCTCAGCACGAGGCTCAAGGTTCTCAGCACGAGGCTCAAGGTTCTCAGCACGAGGCTCAAGGTTCTCAGCACGAGGCTCAAGGTTCTCAGCACGAGGCTCAATGTTCTCAGCATAAGGCTCAAGGTTCTCAGCACGAGGCTCAAGGTTCTCAGCACGAGGCTCAAGGTTCTCAGCACGAGGCTCAAGGTTCTCAGCACGAAACTCAAGGTTCTCAGCACGAGGCTCAAGGTTCTCAGCACGAGGCTCAAGGTTCTCAGCACGAGGCTCAAGGTTCTCAGCATAAGGCTCAAGGTTCTCAGCACGAGGCTCAAGGTTCTCAGCACGAGGCTCAAGGTTCTCAGCACGAGGCTCAAGGTTCTCAACACGAGGCTCAAGGTTCTCAGCACGAGGCTCAAGGTTCTCAGCACGAGGCTCAAGGTTCTCAGCATAAGGCTCAAGGTTCTCAGCACGAGGCTCAAGGTTCTCAGCACGAGGCTCAAGGTTCTCAGCACGAGGCTCAAGGTTCTCAGCACGAGGCTCAAGGTTCTCAGCACGAGGCTCAAGGTTCTCAGCACGAGGCTCAAGGTTCTCAGCACGAGTCTCAAGGTTCTCAGCACGAGGCTCAAGGTTCTCAGCCCGAGCCTCAAGGTTCTCAGGACGATGCTCAAGGTTCTCAGCACGAGTGTCAAGGTTCTCAGCACGAGTCTCAAGGTTCTCAGCACGAGGCTCAAGGTTCTCAGCACGAGGCTCAAGGTTCTCAGCACGAGTCTCAAGGTTCTCAGCACGAGTCTCAAGGTTCTCAGCACGAGTCTCAAGGTTCTCAGCACGAGGCTCAAGGTTCTCAGCACGAAACTCAAGGTTCTCAGCACGAGGCTCAAGGTTCTCAGCACGAGGCTCAAGGTTCTCAGCACGAGGCTCAAGGTTCTCAGCATAAGGCTCAAGGTTCTCAGCACGAGTCTCAAGGTTCTCAGCACGAGGCTCAAGGTTCTCAGCACGAGAATCAAGGTTCTCAACACGAGGCTCAAGGTTCTCAGCACGAGGCTCAAGGTTCTCAGCACGAGGCTCAAGGTTCTCAGCACGAGGCTCAAGGTTCTCAGCACGAGGCTCAAGGTTCTCAGCACGAGGCTCAAGGATCTCAGCACGAGGCTCAAGGTTCTCAGCACGAGGCTCAAGGTTCTCAGCACGAGGCTCAAGGTTCTCAGCACGAGTCTCAAGGATCTCAGCACGAGGCTCAAGGTTCTCAGCACGAGGCTCAAGGTTCTCAGCACGAGGCTCAAGGATCTCAGCACGAGGCTCAAGGTTCTCAGCACGAGGCTCAAGGTTCTCAGCACGAGGCTCAAGGTTCTCAGCACGAGTCTCAAGGATCTCAGCACGAGGCTCAAGGTTCTCAGCACGAGGCTCAAGGTTCTCAGCACGAGGCTCAAGGTTCTCAGCACGAGTCTCAAGGTTCTCAGCACGAGGCTCAAGGTTCTCAGCACGAGGCTCAAGGTTCTCAGCACGAGTCTCAAGGATCTCAGCACGAGGCTCAAGGTTCTCAGCACGAGGCTCAAGGTTCTCAGCACGAGTCTCAAGGTTCTCAGCACGAGGCTCAAGGTTCTCAGCACGAGTCTCAAGGATCTCAGCACGAGGCTCAAGGTTCTCAGCACGAGGCTCAAGGTTCTCAGCACGAGGCTCAAGGTTCTCAGCACGAGGCTCAAGGTTCTCAGCACGAGGCTCAAGGTTCTCAGCACGAGGCTCAAGGTTCTCAGCACGAGGCTCAAGGTTCTCAGCACGAGTCTCAAGGATCTCAGCACGAGGCTCAAGGTTCTCAGCACGAGGCTCAAGGTTCTCAGCACGAGGCTCAAGGTTCTCAGCACGAGGCTCAAGGTTCTCAGCACGAGGCTCAAGGTTCTCAGCACGAGGCTCAAGGTTCTCAGCACGAGGCTCAAGGTTCTCAGCACGAGTCTCAAGGTTTCTCAGCACGAGTCTCAAGGTTCTCAGCACGAGTCAAGGTTCTCAGCACGAGGCTCAAGGTTCTCAGCACGAGGCTCAAGGTTCTCAGCACGAGGCTCAAGGATCTCAGCACGAGTCTCAAGGATCTCAGCACGAGGCTCAAGGTTCTCAGCACGAGTCTCAAGGATCTCAGCACGAGGCTCAAGGTTCTCAGCACGAGGCTCAAGGTTCTCAGCACGAGGCTCAAGGTTCTCAGCACGAGTCTCAAGGATCTCAGCACGAGTCTCAAGGATCTCAGCACGAGTCTCAAGGATCTCAGCACGAGTCTCAAGGATCTCAGCACGAGGCTCAAGGATCTCAGCACGAGGCTCAAGGTTCTCAGCACGAGGCTCAAGGTTCTCAGCACGAGGCTCAAGGTTCTCAGCACGAGTCTCAAGGATCTCAGCACGAGTCTCAAGGATCTCAGCACGAGTCTCAAGGATCTCAGCACGAGTCTCAAGGATCTCAGCACGAGGCTCAAGGATCTCAGCACGAGTCTCAAGGATCTCAGCACGAGTCTCAAGGATCTCAGCACGAGTCTCAAGGATCTCAGCACGAGGCTCAAGGTTCTCAGCACGAGTCTCAAGGATCTCAGCACGAGTCTCAAGGATCTCAGCACGAGTCTCAAGGATCTCAGCACGAGGCTCAAGGATCTCAGCACGAGTCTCAAGGTTCTCAGCACGAGGCTCAAGGTTCTCAGCACGAGGCTCAAGGTTCTCAGCACGAGTCTCAAGGTTCTCAGCACGAGTCTCAAGGTTCTCAGCACGAGTCTCAAGGTTCTCAACACGAGGCTCAAGGATCTCAGCACGAGGCTCAAGGTTCTCAGCACGAGTCTCAAGGTTCTCAGCACGAGTCTCAAGGTTCTCAGCACGAGTCTCAAGGTTCTCAGCACGAGTCTCAAGGTTCTCAGCACGAGGCTCAAGGTTCTCAGCACGAGTCTCAAGGTTCTCAGCACGAGTCTCAAGGTTCTCAGCACGAGTCTCAAGGTTCTCAGCACGAGTCTCAAGGATCTCAGCACGAGGCTCAAGGATCTCAGCACGAGTCTCAAGGTTCTCAGCACGAGGCTCAAGGTTCTCAGCACGAGTCTCAAGGTTCTCAGCACGAGTCCTAAGGTTCTCAGCACGAGTCTCAAGGATCTCAGCACGAGTCTCAAGGATCTCAGCACGAGGCTCAAGGTTCTCAGCACGAGGCTCAAGGTTCTCAGCACGAGTCTCAAGGTTCTCAGCACGAGTCTCAAGGTTCTCAGCACGAGTCTCAAGGTTCTCAGCACGAGGCTCAAGGTTCTCAGCACGAGGCTCAAGGTTCTCAGCACGAGTCTCAAGGATCTCAGCACGAGTCTCAAGGATCTCAGCACGAGGCTCAAGGTTCTCAGCACGAGGCTCAAGGATCTCAGCACGAGTCTCAAGGTTCTCAGCACGAGTCTCAAGGTTCTCAGCACGAGTCTCAAGGATCTCAGCACGAGTCTCAAGGATCTCAGCACGAGGCTCAAGGTTCTCAGCACGAGGCTCAAGGATCTCAGCACGAGTCTCAAGGATCTCAGCACGAGGCTCAAGGTTCTCAGCACGAGGCTCAAGGATCTCAGCACGAGGCTCAAGGATCTCAGCACGAGTCTCAAGGTTCTCAGCACGAGGCTCAAGGTTCTCAGCACGAGGCTCAAGGATCTCAGCACGAGTCTCAAGGATCTCAGCACGAGGCTCAAGGTTCTCAGCACGAGGCTCAAGGATCTCAGCACGAGGCTCAAGGTTCTCAGCACGAGTCTCAAGGTTCTCAGCACGAGTCTCAAGGTTCTCAGCACGAGGCTCAAGGTTCTCAGCACGAGTCTCAAGGTTCTCAGCACGAGTCTCAAGGTTCTCAGCACGAGGCTCAAGGTTCTCAGCACGAGGCTCAAGGTTCTCAGCACGAGGCTCAAGGATCTCAGCACGAGGCTCAAGGATCTCAGCACGAGTCTCAAGGTTCTCAGCACGAGGCTCAAGGTTCTCAGCACGAGGCTCAAGGATCTCAGCACGAGTCTCAAGGATCTCAGCACGAGGCTCAAGGTTCTCAGCACGAGGCTCAAGGTTCTCAGCACGAGGCTCAAGGATCTCAGCACGAGTCTCAAGGATCTCAGCACGAGGCTCAAGGTTCTCAGCACGAGGCTCAAGGATCTCAGCACGAGTCTCAAGGATCTCAGCACGAGGCTCAAGGTTCTCAGCACGAGGCTCAAGGTTCTCAGCACGAGGCTCAAGGATCTCAGCACGAGTCTCAAGGATCTCAGCACGAGGCTCAAGGATCTCAGCACGAGTCTCAAGGATCTCAGCACGAGGCTCAAGGTTCTCAGCACGAGGCTCAAGGTTCTCAGCACGAGGCTCAAGGATCTCAGCACGAGTCTCAAGGATCTCAGCACGAGGCTCAAGGTTCTCAGCACGAGGCTCAAGGATCTCAGCACGAGGCTCAAGGTTCTCAGCACGAGTCTCAAGGTTCTCAGCACGAGTCTCAAGGTTCTCAGCACGAGGCTCAAGGTTCTCAGCACGAGGCTCAAGGATCTCAGCACGAGGCTCAAGGTTCTCAGCACGAGTCTCAAGGTTCTCAGCACGAGTCTCAAGGTTCTCAGCACGAGGCTCAAGGTTCTCAGCACGAGGCTCAAGGTTCTCAGCACGAGGCTCAAGGTTCTCAGCACGAGTCTCAAGGTTCTCAAAGTTGTACAATACAAATGTTTTATTAGATATTAACTTGTAATTTTCATAGCAAATTGTTAGTTTTGCTTCAGTTTACAGATTAACTAATCACTTAACTTATCTAATCGTTAACCGATTTGTAGAAATCAAAGTTGCTTATTATTTAAATTTTTGGTCAGATAATTACCTTTAATTATCAGACAATAATCCTTTTTTTGCAGAATTAACTGAATTTAATTATCGCAAAAAGTATAATTCCAGAGGAAATTTATTCTTTCATGATTAAAGAACGGGGAGGATTTAGAAGAGCCTGGGATCACTAGGGGAGGATTTAGAAGAGCCTGAGATCACTAGGGGAGGATTTAGAAGAGCCTGAGATCACTAGGGGAGGATTTAGAAGAGCCTGAGATCACTAGGGGAGGATTTAGAAGAGCCTGAGATCACTAGGGGAGGATTTAGAAGAGCCTGGGATCACTAGGGGAGGATTTAGAAGAGCCTGGGATCACTAGGGGAGGATTTAGAAGAGCCTGAGATCACTAGGGGAGGATTTAGAAGAGCCTGAGATCACTAGGGGAGGATTTAGAAGAGCCTGAGATCACTAGGGGAGGATTTAGAAGAGCCTGGGATCACTAGGGGAGGATTTAGAAGAGCCTGGGATCACTAGGGGAGGATTTAGAAGAGCCTGAGATCACTAGGGGAGGATTTAGAAGAGCCTGAGATCACTAGGGGAGGATTTAGAAGAGCCTGGGATCACTAGGGGAGGATTTAGAAGAGCCTGGGATCACTAGGGGAGGATTTAGAAGAGCCTGGGATCACTAGGGGAGGATTTAGAAGAGCCTGGGATCACTAGGGGAGGATTTAGAAGAGCCTGGGATCACTAGGGGAGGATTTAGAAGAGCCTGGGATCACTAGGGGAGGATTTAGAAGAGCCTGGGATCACTAGGGGAGGATTTAGAAGAGCCTGGGATCACTAGGGGAGGATTTAGAAGAGCCTGGGATCACTAGGGGAGGATTTAGAAGAGCCTGGGATCACTAGGGGAGGATTTAGAAGAGCCTGGGATCACTAGGGGAGGATTTAGAAGAGCCTGGGATCACTAGGGGAGGATTTAGAAGAGCCTGGGATCACTAGGGGAGGATTTAGAAGAGCCTGGGATCACTAGGGGAGGATTTAGAAGAGCCTGGGATCACTAGGGGAGGATTTAGAAGAGCCTGGGATCACTAGGGGAGGATTTAGAAGAGCCTGGGATCACTAGGGGAGGATTTAGAAGAGCCTGAGATCACTAGGGGAGGATTTAGAAGAGCCTGGGATCACTAGGGGAGGATTTAGAAGAGCCTGGGATCACTAGGGGAGGATTTAGAAGAGCCTGAGATCACTAGGGGAGGATTTAGAAGAGCCTGGGATCACTAGGGGAGGATTTAGAAGAGCCTGAGATCACTAGGGGAGGATTTAGAAGAGCCTGGGATCACTAGGGGAGGATTTAGAAGAGCCTGGGATCACTAGGGGAGGATTTAGAAGAGCCTGGGATCACTAGGGGAGGATTTAGAAGAGCCTGGGATCACTAGGGGAGGATTTAGAAGAGCCTGGGATCACTAGGGGAGGATTTAGAAGAGCCTGGGATCACTAGGGGAGGATTGAGAAGAGCCTGAGATCACTAGGGGAGGATTTAGAAGAGCCTGAGATCACTAGGGGAGGATTTAGAAGAGCCTGAGATCACTAGGGGAGGATTTAGAAGAGCCTGAGATCACTAGGGGAGGATTTAGAAGAGCCTGAGATCACTAGGGGAGGATTTAGAAGAGCCTGAGATCACTAGGGGAGGATTTAGAAGAGCCTGGGATCACTAGGGGAGGATTTAGAAGAGCCTGAGATCACTAGGGGAGGATTTAGAAGAGCCTGAGATCACTAGGGGAGGATTTAGAAGAGCCTGAGATCACTAGGGGAGGATTTAGAAGAGCCTGAGATCACTAGGGGAGGATTTAGAAGAGCCTGAGATCACTAGGGGAGGATTTAGAAGAGCCTGAGATCACTAGGGGAGGATTTAGAAGAGCCTGAGATCACTAGGGGAGGATTTAGAAGAGCCTGAGATCACTAGGGGAGGATTTAGAAGAGCCTGAGATCACTAGGGGAGGATTTAGAAGAGCCTGGGATCACTAGGGGAGGATTTAGAAGAGCCTGGGATCACTAGGGGAGGATTTAGAAGAGCCTGAGATCACTAGGGGAGGATTTAGAAGAGCCTGAGATCACTAGGGGAGGATTTAGAAGAGCCTGAGATCACTAGGGGAGGATTTAGAAGAGCCTGAGATCACTAGGGGAGGATTTAGAAGAGCCTGGGATCACTAGAGGATTTAGAAGAGCCTGAGATCACTAGGGGAGGATTTAGAAGAGCCTGGGATCACTAGGGGAGGATTTAGAAGAGCCTGATCACTAGATCACTAGGGGAGGATTTAGAAGAGCCTGAGATCACTAGCGGAGGATATAGAAGAGCCTGAGATCACTAGGGGAGGATTTAGAAGAGCCTGAGATCACTAGGGGAGGATTTAGAAGAGCCTGTGATCACTAGGGGAGGATTTAGAAGAGCCTGGGATCACTAGATCACTAGGGGAGGATTTAGAAGAGCCTGGGATCACTAGATCACTCGGGGAGGATTTAGAAGAGCCTGGGATCACTAGGGGAGGATTTAGAAGAGCCTGAGATCACTAGGGGAGGATTTAGAAGAGCCTGGGATCACTAGGGGAGGATTTAGAAGAGCCTGAGATCACTAGGGGAGGATTTAGAAGAGCCTGGGATCACTAGGGGAGGATTTAGAAGAGCCTGAGATCACTAGGGGAGGATTTAGAAGAGCCTGGGATCACTAGGGGAGGATTTAGAAGAGCCTGAGATCACTAGGGGAGGATTTAGAAGAGCCTGGGATCACTAGGGGAGGATTTAGAAGAGCCTGGATCACTAGGGGAGGATTTAGAAGAGCCTGGGATCACTAGGGGAGGATTTAGAAGAGCCTGAGATCACTAGGGGAGGATTTAGAAGAGCCTGGGATCACTAGGGGAGGATTTAGAAGAGCCTGAGATCACTAGGGGAGGATTTAGAAGAGCCTGGGATCACTAGGGGAGGATTTAGAAGAGCCTGAGATCACTAGGGGAGGATTTAGAAGAGCCTGGGATCACTAGGGGAGGATTTAGAAGAGCCTGAGATCACTAGGGGAGGATTTAGAAGAGCCTGGGATCACTAGGGGGAGGATTTAGAAGAGCCTGAGATCACTAGGGGAGGATTTAGAAGAGCCTGGGATCACTAGGGGAGGATTTAGAAGAGCCTGGGATCACTAGGGGAGGATTTAGAAGAGCCTGAGATCACTAGGGGAGGATTTAGAAGAGCCTGGGATCACTAGGGGAGGATTTAGAAGAGCCTGAGATCACTAGGGGAGGATTTAGAAGAGCCTGGGATCACTAGGGGAGGATTTAGAAGAGCCTGAGATCACTAGGGGAGGATTTAGAAGAGCCTGGGATCACTAGGGGAGGATTTAGAAGAGCCTGAGATCACTAGGGGAGGATTTAGAAGAGCCTGAGATCACTAGGGGAGGATTTAGAAGAGCCTGAGATCACTAGGGGAGGATTTAGAAGAGCCTGAGATCACTAGGGGAGGATTTAGAAGAGCCTGAGATCACTAGGGGAGGATTTAGAAGAGCCTGAGATCACTAGGGGAGGATTTAGAAGAGCCTGAGATCACTAGGGGAGGATTTAGAAGAGCCTGAGATCACTAGGGGAGGATTTAGAAGAGCCTGAGATCACTAGGGGAGGATTTAGAAGAGCCTGGGATCACTAGGGGAGGATTTAGAAGAGCCTGAGATCACTAGGGGAGGATTTAGAAGAGCCTGGGATCACTAGGGGAGGATTTAGAAGAGCCTGAGATCACTAGGGGAGGATTTAGAAGAGCCTGAGATCACTAGGGGAGGATTTAGAAGAGCCTGAGATCACTAGGGGAGGATTTAGAAGAGCCTGAGATCACTAGGGGAGGATTTAGAAGAGCCTGAGATCACTAGGGGAGGATTTAGAAGAGCCTGAGATCACTAGGGGAGGATTTAGAAGAGCCTGAGATCACTAGGGGAGGATTTAGAAGAGCCTGAGATCACTAGGGGAGGATTTAGAAGAGCCTGAGATCACTAGGGGAGGATTTAGAAGAGCCTGAGATCACTAGGGGAGGATTTAGAAGAGCCTGAGATCACTAGGGGAGGATTTAGAAGAGCCTGAGATCACTAGGGGAGGATTTAGAAGAGCCTGAGATCACTAGGGGAGGATTTAGAAGAGCCTGAGATCACTAGGGGAGGATTTAGAAGAGCCTGAGATCACTAGGGGAGGATTTAGAAGAGCCTGGGATCACTAGGGGAGGATTTAGAAGAGCCTGAGATCACTAGGGGAGGATTTAGAAGAGCCTGGGATCACTAGGGGAGGATTTAGAAGAGCCTGAGATCACTAGGGGAGGATTTAGAAGAGCCTGGGATCACTAGGGGAGGATTTAGAAGAGCCTGGGATCACTAGGGGAGGATTTAGAAGAGCCTGAGATCACTAGGGGAGGATTTAGAAGAGCCTGGGATCACTAGGGGAGGATTTAGAAGAGCCTGAGATCACTAGGGGAGGATTTAGAAGAGCCTGGGATCACTAGGGGAGGATTTAGAAGAGCCTGAGATCACTAGGGGAGGATTTAGAAGAGCCTGGGATCACTAGGGGAGGATTTAGAAGAGCCTGGGATCACTAGGGGAGGATTTAGAAGAGCCTGAGATCACTAGGGGAGGATTTAGAAGAGCCTGGGATCACTAGGGGAGGATTTAGAAGAGCCTGAGATCACTAGGGGAGGATTTAGAAGAGCCTGGGATCACTAGGGGAGGATTTAGAAGAGCCTGAGATCACTAGGGGAGGATTTAGAAGAGCCTGGGATCACTAGGGGAGGATTTAGAAGAGCCTGAGATCACTAGGGGAGGATTTAGAAGAGCCTGGGATCACTAGGGGAGGATTTAGAAGAGCCTGGGATCACTAGGGGAGGATTTAGAAGAGCCTGGGATCACTAGGGGAGGATTTAGAAGAGCCTGGGATCACTAGGGGAGGATTTAGAAGAGCCTGAGATCACTAGGGGAGGATTTAGAAGAGCCTGGGATCACTAGGGGAGGATTTAGAAGAGCCTGAGATCACTAGGGGAGGATTTAGAAGAGCCTGGGATCACTAGGGGAGGATTTAGAAGAGCCTGGGATCACTAGGGGAGGATTTAGAAGAGCCTGGGATCACTAGGGGAGGATTTAGAAGAGCCTGGGATCACTAGGGGAGGATTTAGAAGAGCCTGAGATCACTAGGGGAGGATTTAGAAGAGCCTGGGATCACTAGGGGAGGATTTAGAAGAGCCTGAGATCACTAGGGGAGGATTTAGAAGAGCCTGGGATCACTAGGTGAGGATTTAGAAGAGCCTGGGATCACTAGGTGAGGATTTAGAAGAGCCTGGGATCACTAGGTGAGGATTTAGAAGAGCCTGGGATCACTAGGTGAGGATTTAGAAGAGCCTGGGATCACTAGGTGAGGATTCAGAAGAGCCTGGGATCACTAGGGGAGGATTTAGAAGAGCCTGGGATCACTAGGGGAGGATTCAGAAGAGCCTGGGATCACTAGGGGAGGATTTAGAAGAGCCTGAGATCACTAGGGGAGGATTCAGAAGAGCCTGGGATCACTAGGGGAGGATTTAGAAGAGCCTGGGATCACTAGGGGAGGATTTAGAAGAGCCTGGGATCACTAGGGGAAGATTTAGAAGAGCCTGGGATCACTAGGGGAGGATTTAGAAGAGCCTGGGATCACTAGGGGAGGATTTAGAAGAGCCTGAGATCACTAGGGGAGGATTTAGAAGAGCCTGGGATCACTAGGGGAGGATTTAGAAGAGCCTGGGATCACTAGGGGAGGATTTAGAAGAGCCTGGGATCACTAGGGGAGGATTTAGAAGAGCCTGGGATCACTAGGGGAGGATTTAGAAGAGCCTGGGATCACTAGGGGAGGATTTAGAAGAGCCTGGGATCACTAGGGGAGGATTTAGAAGAGCCTGGGATCACTAGGGGAGGATTTAGAAGAGCCTGGGATCACTAGGGGAGGATTTAGAAGAGCCTGGATCACTAGGGGAGGATTTAGAAGAGCCTGGGATCACTAGGGGAGGATTTAGAAGAGCCTGGGATCAGTAGGGGAGGATTTAGAAGAGCCTGGGATCACTAGGGGAGGATTTAGAAGAGCCTGGGATCACTAGGGGAGGATTTAGAAGAGCCTGGGATCACTAGGGGAGGATTTAGAAGAGCCTGGGATCACTAGGGGAGGATTTAGAAGAGCCTGGGATCACTAGGGGAGGATTTAGAAGAGCCTGGGATCACTAGGGGAGGATTTAGAAGAGCCTGGGATCACTAGGGGAGGATTTAGAAGAGCCTGGGATCACTAGGGGAGGATTTAGAAGAGCCTGGGATCACTAGGGGAGGATTTAGAAGAGCCTGGGATCACAAGGGGAGGATTTAGAAGAGCCTGGGATCACTAGGGGAGGATTTAGAAGAGCCTGAGATCACTAGGGAGGATTTAGAAGAGCCTGGCATCACTAGGGGAGGATTTAGAAGAGCCTGGGATCACTAGGGGAGGATTTAGAAGAGCCTGGGATCACTAGGGGAGGATTTAGAAGAGCCTGGGATCACTAGGGGAGGATTTAGAAGAGCCTGGGATCACTAGGGGAGGATTTAGAAGAGCCTGGGATCACTAGGGGAGGATTTAGAAGAGCCTGGGATCACTAGGGGAGGATTTAGAAGAGCCTGAGATCACTAGGGGAGGATTTAGAAGAGCCTGGGATCACTAGGGGAGGATTTAGAAGAGCCTGGGATCACTAGGGGAGGATTTAGAAGAGCCTGAGATCACTAGGGGAGGATTTAGAAGAGCCTGGGATCACTAGGGGAGGATTTAGAAGAGCCTGAGATCACTAGGGGAGGATTTAGAAGAGCCTGAGATCACTAGGGGAGGATTTAGAAGAGCCTGAGATCACTAGGGGAGGATTTAGAAGAGCCTGGGATCACTAGGGGAGGATTTAGAAGAGCCTGAGATCACTAGGGGAGGATTTAGAAGAGCCTGGGATCACTAGGGGAGGATTTAGAAGAGCCTGGGATCACTAGGGGAGGATTTAGAAGAGCCTGGGATCACTATTTAGAAGAGCCTGATCACTAGGGGAGGATTTAGAAGAGCCTGGGATCACTAGGGGAGGATTTAGAAGAGCCTGGGATCACTAGGGGAGGATTTAGAAGAGCCTGGGATCACTAGGGGAGGATTTAGAAGAGCCTGGGATCACTAGGGGAGGATTTAGAAGAGCCTGAGATCACTAGGGGAGGATTTAGAAGAGCCTGAGATCACTAGGGGAGGATTTAGAAGAGCCTGAGATCACTAGGGGAGGATTTAGAAGAGCCAGGGAACACTATGGGAGGATTTAGAAGAGCCTCAGGATCACTAGGGGCGGACTTAGAAGAGCCTGGGATCACTAGGGGAGGATTTAGACGAGCCTGCGATCACTAGGGGAGGATTTAGAAGAGCCTGGGATCACTAGGGGAGGATTTAGAAGAGCCTGTGATCACTAGGGGAGGATTTAGAAGAGCCTGAGATCACTAGGGGAGGATTTAGAAGAGCCTGGGATCACTAGGGGAGGATTTAGAATAGCCTGAGATCACTAGGGGAGGATTTAGAAGAGCCTGGACACTAGGGGAGGATTTAGAAGAGCCTGAGATCACTAGGGGAGGATTTAGAAGAGCCTGGGATCACTAGGGGAGGATTTAGAAGAGCCTGAGATCACTAGGGGAGGATTTAGAAGAGCCTGGGATCACTAGGGGAGGATTTAGAAGAGCCTGGGATCACTAGGGGAGGATTTAGAAGAGCCTGGGATCACTAGGGGAGGATTTAGAAGAGCCTGGGATCACTAGGGGAGGATTTAGAAGAGCCTGGGATCACTAGTGGAGGATTTAGAAGAGCCTGGGATCCCTAGGGGAGGGTTTAGAAGAGCCTGGGATCACTAGGGGAGGATTTAGAATAGCCTGGGATCACTAAGGGAGGATTTAGAAGAGCCTGGGATCACTAGGGGAGGATTTAGAAGAGCCTGGGATCACTAGGGGAGGATTTAGAAGAGCCTGGGATCACTCGGGGAGGATTTAGAAGAGACTAGGGGAGGATTTAGAAGAGCCTGACACTAGGGGAGGATTTAGAAGAGCCTGAGATCACTAGGGGAGGATTTAGAAGAGCCTGGGATCACTAGGGGAGGATTTAGAAGAGCCTGGGATCACTAGGGGAGGATTTAGAAGAGCCTGGGATCACTAGGGGAGGATTTAGAAGAGCCTGGGATCACTAGGGGAGGATTTAGAAGAGCCTGGGATCACTAGGGGAGGATTTAGAAGAGCCTGGGATCACTAGGGGAGGATTTAGAAGAGCCTGGGATCACTAGGGGAGGATTTAGAAGAGCCTGAGATCACTAGGGGAGGATTTAGAAGAGCCTGGGATCACTAGGGGAGGATTTAGAAGAGCCTGGGATCACTAGGGGAGGATTTAGAAGAGCCTGGGATCACTAGGGGAGGATTTAGAAGAGCCTGGGATCACTAGGGGAGGATTTAGAAGAGCCTGGGATCACTAGGGGAGGATTTAGAAGAGCCTGGGATCACTAGGGGAGGATTTAGAAGAGCCTGGGATCACTAGGGAGAGGATTTAGAAGAAGAGCCTGGGATCACGAGGCGAGGAATTAGAAGAGCCTGGGATCACTAGGGGAGGATTTAGAAGAGCCTGGGATCACTAGGGGAGGATTTAGAAGAGCCTGGGATCACTAGGGGAGGATTTAGAAGAGCCTGGGATCACTAGGGGAGGATTTAGAAGAGCCTGGGATCACTAGGGGAGGATTTAGAAGAGCCTGGGATCACTAGGGGAGGATTTAGAAGAGCCTGGGATCACTAGGGGAGGATTTAGAAGAGCCTGGGATCACTAGGGGAGGATTTAGAAGAGCCTGGGATCACTAGGGGAGGATTTAGAAGAGCCTGGGATCACTAGGGGAGGATTTAGAAGAGCCTGGGATCACTAGGGGAGGATTTAGAAGAGCCTGGAGATCACTAGGGGAGGATTTAGAAGAGCCTGGGATCACTAGGTGAGGATTTAGAAGAGCCTGGGATCACTAGGGGAGGATTTAGAAGAGCCTGGGATCACTAGGGGAGGATTTAGAAGAGCCTGGGATCACTAGGGGAGGATTTAGAAGAGCCTGGGATCACTAGGGGAGGATTTAGAAGAGCCTGGGATCACTAGGGGAGGATTTAGAAGAGCCTGGGATCACTAGGGGAGGATTTAGAAGAGCCTGGGATCACTAGGGGAGGATTTAGAAGAGCCTGGGATCACTAGGGGAGGATTTAGAAGAGCCTGGGATCACTAGGGGAGGATTTAGAAGAGCCTGAGATCACTAGGGGAGGATTTAGAAGAGCCTGGGATCACTAGGGGAGGATTTAGAAGAGCCTGAGATCACTAGGGGAGGATTTAGAAGAGCCTGGGATCACTAGGGGAGGATTTAGAAGAGCCTGGGATCACTAGGGGAGGATTTAGAAGAGCCTGGGATCACTAGGGGAGGATTTAGAAGAGCCTGGGATCACTAGGGGAGGATTTAGAAGAGCCTGGGATCACTAGGGGAGGATTTAGAAGAGCCTGGGATCACTAGGGGAGGATTTAGAAGAGCCTGGGATCACTAGGGGAGGATTTAGAAGAGCCTGGGATCACTAGGGGAGGATTTAGACGAGCCTGGAATCACTAGGGGATGATTTAGAAGAGCCTTGGATCACTAGGGGAGGATTTAGAAGAGCCTGGGATCACTAGGGGAGGACTTAGAAGAGCCTGGGATCACTAGGGGAGGATTTAGAAGAGTCTGGGATCACTAGGGGAGGATTTAGAAGAGCCTGGTATCACTAGGGGAGGATTTAGAAGAGCCTGGGATCACTAGGGGAGGATTTAGAAGCCTGGGATCACTAATGCCTGGGACCACTAGGGCAGGATTTAGAAGAAGCTGGGATCACTAGGGGAGAATTTAGAAGAGCCTCGAGTCACTAGGGGAGGATTTAGAAGCGCCTGGGATCACTAGGCGAGAATTTAGAAGTGCCTGGGATCATTAGGGGAGGATTTAGAAGAGCCTGGAATCACTAGGGGAGGATTTAGAAGAGCCTGGGATCACTAGGGGAGGATTTAGAAGAGCCTGGGATCACTAGGGGAGGATTTAGAAGAGCCTGGGATCACTAGGGGAGGATTTAGAAGAGCCTGGGATCACTAGGGGAGGATTTTTAAGAGCCTGGGATCACTAGGGGAGGATTTAGAAGAGCTTGGGATCACTAGGGGAGGATTTAGAAGAGCCTGGGATCACAAGGGGAGGATTTAGAAGAGCCTGGGATCATTAGGGGACTTTAGAAGAGCCTGTGATCGCAATGGGAGAGCCTGGGATCATTAGGGGAGGATTTAGCAGAGCCTGGGATCACTAGGGGAGGATTTAGAAGAGCCTGGGATCACTAGGGGAGGATTTAGAAGAGCCTGGGATCACTAGGGGAGGATTTAGAAGAGCCTGGAATCACTAGGGGAGGATTTAGAATAGCCTGGGATCACTAGGGGAGGATTTAGAAGAGCCTGGGATCACTAGGGGAGGATTTAGAAGAGCCTGGGATCACTAGGGGAGGATTTAGAAGAGCCTGGGATCACTAGGGGAGGATTTAGAAAAGCCTGGGATCACTAGTGGAGGATTTAGAAGAGCCTGGGATAGGGCAGGATTTAGAAGAGGCTGGGATCACTAGGGGAGGATTTAGAAGAGCCTGGAGATCATCTAGGGAGGATTTAGAAAAGCCTGGGATCACTAGTGGAGGATTTAGAAGAGCCTGGGATCACTAGGGCAGGATTTAGAAGAGCCACTAGGGGATTTAGAAGAGCCTGGACACTAGGGGAGGATTTAGAAGAGCCTGGGGGGAGGATTTAGAATAGCCTGGGATCACTAAGGAAGGATTTAGAAGAGCCTGGGATCACTAGGGGAGGATTTAGAAGAGCCTGGGATCACTAGGGGAGGATTTAGAAGAGCCTGGGATCACTAGGGGAGGATTTAGAAGAGTGGAGGATTTAGAAGAGCCTGGGACCACTAGGGAGGATTTAGAAGAGGCTGGGATCACTAGGGGAGGATTTAGAAGAGCCTGGAGTCATTAGGGGAGGATTTAGAAGATCCTGGGATCACTAGGAGGATTTAGAAGAGCCTGGGATCATTAGCGGAGGATTTAGAAGAGCCTGGGATCACTAGGGGAGGAGTTAGAAGAGCCTTGGATCACTAGGGGAGGACTTAGAAGAGCCTGGGATCATTAGTGGAGGATTTAGAAGAGCCTGGGATCCCTAGGGGAGGGTTTAGAAGAGCCTGGGATCACTAGGGGAGGGTTTAGAAGAGCCTGGGATCATTAGGGGAGGATTTAGAAGAGCTTGGGATCACTAGGGGAGGATTTAGAAGAGCCTGGGATCACTAGGGGAGGATTTAGAAGAGCCTGGAATCACTAGGGGAGGATTTAGAATAGCCTGGGATCACTAAGGGAGGATTTAGAAGAGCCTGAGATCACTAGGGGAGGATTTAGAAGAGCCTGGGATCACTAGGGGAGGATTTAGAAGAGCCACTAGGGGAGGATTTAGAAGAGCACACTAGGGGAGGATTTAGAAGAGCCTGGGATCACTAGGGGAGGATTTAGAAGAGCCTGGGATCACTAGGGGAGGATTTAGAAGAGCCTGGGATCACTAGTGGAGGATTTAGGAGAGCCTGGGAACACTAGGGCAGGATTTAGAAGAACCTGGGATCACTAGGGGAGGATTTAGAAGAGCCTGGAATCACTAGTGGAGGATTTAGAAGAGCCTTGTATCACTAGGGGAGGCTTTAGAAGAGCCTGGTATCACTAGGGGAGGATTTAGAAGAGCCTGGGATCACTAGGGGAGGATTTAGAAGAGCCTGGGATCACTAGGGGAGGATTTAGAAGAGCCTGGGATCACTAGGGGAGGATTTAGAAGAGCCTGTGATCACTAGGGGAGGATTTAGAAGAGCCTGGGATCACTAGGGGAGGATTTAGAAGAGCCTGGGATCACTAGGGGAGGATTTAGAAAAGCCTGGGATCACTAATGGAGGATTTAGAAGATCCTGGGACCACTAGGGCAGGATTTAGAAGAAGCTGGGATCACTAGGGGAGGAAGAGCCTTCACTAGGGGAGGATTTAGAAGCGCCTGGGATCACTAGGGGAGGATTTAGAAGAGCCTGGAATCACTAGGGGAGGATTTAGAAGAGCCTGGGATCACTAGGGAGGATTTAGAAAAGCCTGGGATCACTAGGGGAGGATTTAGAAGAGCCTGGGATCACTAGGGGAGGATTTAGAAGAGCCTGGGATCACTAGGGGAGGATTTTTAAGAGCCTGGGATCATTAGGGGAGGATTTAGAAGAGCCTGGGATCACTAGGGGAGGATTTAGAAGAGCCTGGGATCACTAGGGGAGGATTTAGAAGAGCCTGGGATCACTAGGGGAGGATTTAGAAGAGCCTGGGATCACTAGGGGAGGATTTAGAAGAGCCTGGGATCACTAGGAGAGGATTTAGAAGAGCCTGGGATCACTAGGGGAGGATTTAGAAGAGGGTTCACTAGGGGAGGATTTAGAAGAGTCTTGGATCACTAGGGGAGGATTTAGAAGAGCCTGGGGGGAGGATTTATAAGAGCCTGGGATCACTAGGGGAGGATTTAGAAGAGCCTGGAATCACTAGGGGAGGATTTAGAAGAGCCTGGGATCACTAGGGGAGGAGAGCCTGCGATCACTAGAGGATTTAGAAGAGCCTGGGATCACTAGGGGAGGATTTAGAAGAGCCTGGGATCACTAGGGAGGATTTAGAAGAGCCTGGGATCACTAGGGGAGGATTTAGAAGAGCCTGGGATCACTACGGGAGGATTTAGATGAGCCTGGGATCACTAGGGGATGATTTAGAAGAGCCTGGGATCACTAGGGGAGGATTTAGAAGAGCCTGCGATCACTAGGGGAGGATTTAGAAGAGCCTGGGATCACTAGGGGAGGATTTAGAAGAGTCTAGGATCACTAAGGGAGAATTTAGAAGAGTCTGTGATCAATCGGGGAAGATTTAGAAGAGCCTGGGATAACTAGGGGAGTATTTAGAAGAGCCTGGGATTACTAGGGAAGGATTTAGAAGAGCATGAGATCACTAGAGGAGGATTTAGAAGAGCCTTGGATCACTAGCGGAGGATTTAGAAGAGTCTGAGATCAATAAGGGAGGATTTAGAAGAGCCTGGGATCACAAGAGGAAGATTTAGAAGAGCCTGGGATCACTAGGATTTTGAAGAGCCTGTGATCACTAGGGGAGGATTTAGAAGAGCCTGGGATCACTAGGGGAGGATTTAGAAAAGCCTGGGATCACTAGGTGAGGATTTAGAAGAGCCTTGGCTCACTAGCGGAGGATTTAGAAGAGCCTGGTATCACTAGTGGAAGATTTAGAAGAGCCTGGGATCACTAAGAGAGGATTTAGAAGAGCCTGGGATCACTAGGGGAGGATTTAGAAGAGCCTGGGTTCACTAGGGGAGGATTTAGAAGAGTCTGGGATCACTAAGGGAGAATTTAGAAGAGTCTGTGATCAATCGGGGAAGATTTAGAAGAGCCTGGGATAACTAGGGGAGTATTTAGAAGAGCCTGGGATCACTAGGGAAGGATTTAGAAAAGCATGAGATCACTAGAGGAGGATTTAGAAGAGCCTTGGATCACTAGCGGAGGATTTAGAAGTGTCTGAGATCACTAAGGGAGGATTTAGAAGAGCCTGGGATCACAAGGGGAAGATTTAGAAGAGCCTGGGATCACTAGGATTTTGAACCTGGGATCACTAGGGGAGGATTTAGAAGAGCCTGGGATCACTAGGGGAGGATTTAGAAGAGCCTGGGATCACTAGGGGAGGATTTAGAAGAGCCTGGGATCACTAGGGGAGGATTTAGAAGAGCCTGGGATCACTAGGGGAGGATTTAGAAGAGCCTGGGATCACTAGGGGAGGATTTAGAAGAGCCTGGGATCACTAGGGGAGGATTTAGAAGAGCCTGGGATCACTAGGGGAGGATTTAGAAGAGCCTGGGATCACTAGGGGAGGATTTAGAAGAGCCTGGGATCACTAGGGGAGGATTTAGAAGAGCCTGGGATCACTAGGGGAGGATTTAGAAGAGCCTGGGATCACTAGGGGAGGATTTAGAAGAGCCTGTGATCACTAGGGGAGGATTTAGAAGAGCCTGGGATCACTAGGGGAGGATTTAGAAGAGCCTGGGATCACTAGGGGAGGATTTAGAAGAGCCTTGGATTACTAGGGGAGGATTTAGAAGAGCCTGGGATCACTAAGGGAGAATTTAGAAGAGCCTATGATCACTAGGGGAGGATTTAGAAGACCCTGGGCTCACTAAGGGAGGATTTAGAAGAGCCTGGGATCACTAAGAGAGGATTTAGAAGGCCTGATCACTAGGGGAGGATTTAGAAGAGCCTGGGATCACTAGGGGAGGATTTAGAAGAGCCTGATCACAAGGGGAGGATTTAGAAGACACTAGGGGAGGATTTAGAAGAGCCTGAGATCACGAGGGGAGGATTTAGAAGAGCCTGGGATCACTAGGGGAGGATTTAGAAGAGCCTGGGATCACTAGGTGTGGAAATAGAATAGCCTGAGATCACTAGGGGAGGATTTAGAAGAGCCTGGGATCACTAGGGAAGGATTTAGAAGAACATGAGATCACTAGGGGAGGATTTAGAAGAGCCTGTGATCACTAGGGGAGGATTTAGAAGAGCCTGTGATCACGAGGGTAGGATTTAGAAGAGCCTGCGATCACTAGGGGAGGATTTAGAAGAGCCTGGGATCACTAGGTGAGGATTTAGAAGAGCCTTGGCTCACTAGGAGGATTTAGAAGAGCCTGGGATCACTAGGGGACGATTTAAAAGAGCCTGGGATCACTAGGAGGATTTAGAAGAGCCTGGAATCACCAGTGGAACATTTAGAAGAGCCTGAGATCACTAGGGGAGGATTTAGAAGAGCCTGGGATTACTAAGGGAGGATTTAAAAGAGCCTGGGATCACTAGGGGAGGATTTAGAAGAGCTTGGGATCACTAGAGGAGGAATTAGAAGAGCCTGGGATCACTAGGGGAGGATTAGAAGAGCGTGGGATCACTAGAGGAGGATTTAGAAGAGCCTGAGATCACTAGGGGAGGATTTAGGGGGAGGATTTAAAAGAGCCTGGGATCAGTAATGGAGGATTGTGAGGAGCCTGGGATTACTAGGGGAAGATTTAGAAGAGCCTGAGATCACTAGGTGAGGATTTATAAGAGCCTGGGATCACTAGGGGAGGATTTAGAAGAGCCTGGGATCACTAGGGGAGGATTTAAAAGAGCCTGGGATCACTAATGGAGGATTTGCGAGAGCCTGGGATCACTAGGGGAAGATTTAGAAGAGCCTGGGATCACTAGGGGAGGATTTAGAAGAGCCTGGGATCACTAGAGGAGGATTTAGAAGAGCCTGCGATCACTAGCCTATGATTCAGAAGAGGCCGGGATCACTAAGGGAGGATTTAGAAGAGCCTGGGATCACAAGGGGAGGATTTAGAAGAGTCGGGGATCACTAGGGGAGGATTTAGAAGAGAGCTTGGGATCACTTGGGGAGGATTAAAAGAGCCTGGGATCACGAGGGAAGGATTTAGAAGGGGAGGATTTAGAAGAGCCTGGGATCACCAGGGGAGTATTTAGAAGAGCCTGAGATCACTAGGGGAGGATTTAGAAGAGCCTGGGATCACTAGGGGAGGATTTAGAAGAGCCTGGGATCACTAGGGGAGGAATTAGAAGAGCCTGAGATCACTAGGGGAGGATTTAGAAGAGCCTGGGATCACTAGGGGAGGATTTAGAAGAGCCTGAGATCACTAGGGGAGGATTTAGAAGAGCCTGGGATCACTAGGGGAGGATTTAGAAGAGCCCGGGATCACTAGGGGAGGATTTAGAAGAGCCTGGGATCACTAGGGGAGGATTTAGAAGAGCCTGAGATCACTAGCCTATGATTCAGAAGAGCATGCGATCACTAGCCTATGATTCAGAAGAGCCCGGGAGGATTTAGAAGAGCCTGGGATCACAAGGGGAGGATTTAGAAGAGTCAGGGATCACTAGGTGAGGATTTAGAAGAGAGCTTGGGATCACTTGGGGAGGATTAAAAGAGCCTGGGATCACGAGGGGAGGATTTAGAAGAGCCTGAGATCACTAGGGGAGGATTTAGAAGAGCCTGGGATCACTAGGGGAGGATTTAGAAGAGCCTGGGATCACTAGGGGAGGATTTAGAAGAGCCTGGGATCACTAGGGGAGGATTTAGAAGAGCCTGGGATCACTAGGTGAGGATTTAGAAGAGCCTGGGATCACTAGGGGACGATTTAAAAGAGCCTGGGATCACTAGGGGAGGATTTAGAAGAGCCTGAGATCACTAAGGGAGGATTTAGAAGAGCCTGAGATCACTAGGGGAGGATTTAGAAGAGCCTGAGATCACTAGGGGAGGATTTAGAAGAGCCTGAGATCACTAGGGGAGGATTTAGAAGAGCCTGAGATCACTAGGGGAGGATTTAGAAGAGCCTGAGATCACTAGGGGAGGATTTAGAAGAGCCTGAGATCACTAGGGGAGGATTTAAAAGAGCCTGGGATCACTAGGGGAGGATTTAGAAGAGCCTGGGATCACTAGGGGAGGATTTAGAAGAGCCTGGGATCACTAGGGGAGGATTTAGAAGAGCCTGGGTTCACTAGGTGAGGATTTAGAAGAGCCTGGGATCACTAGGGGACGATTTAAAAGAGCCTGGGATCACTAGGGGAGGATTTAGAAGAGCCTGAGATCACTAGGGGAGGATTTAGAAGAGCCTGAGATCACTAGGGGAGGATTTAGAAGAGCCTGAGATCACTAGGGGAGGATTTAGAAGAGCCTGAGATCACTAGGGGAGGATTTAGAAGAGCCTGAGATCACTAGGGGAGGATTTAGAAGAGCCTGGGATCACTAGGGGAGGATTTAGAAGAGCCTGGGATCACTAGGGGAGGATTTAGAAGAGCCTGGGATCACTAGGGGAGGATTTAGAAGAGCCTGGGTTCACTAGGTGAGGATTTAGAAGAGCCTGGGATCACTAGGGGACGATTTAAAAGAGCCTGGGATCACTAGGGGAGGATTTAGAAGAGCCTGAGATCACTAGGGGAGGATTTAGAAGAGCCTGAGATCACTAGGGGAGGATTTAGAAGAGCCTGGGATCACTAGGGGAGGATTTAGAAGAGCCTGGGATCACTAGGGGAGGATTTAGAAGAGCCTGGGATCACTAGGGGAGGATTTAGAAGAGCCTGGGATCACTAGGGGAGGATTTAGAAGAGCCTGGGATCACTAGGTGAGGATTTAGAAGAGCCTGGGATCACTAGGGGACGATTTAAAAGAGCCTGGGATCACTAGGGAAGGATTTAGAAGAGCCTGGGATCACTAAGGGAGGATTTAGAACAGCCTGGGATCACTAGGGGAGGATATAGAAGAGAATGGGATCACTAGGGGAGGATTTATAAGAGCCTGGGATCACTAGGGGAGGATTTAGAAGAGCCTGGGATCACTAGGGAGGGATTTAGAAGAGCCTGTGATCACTAGAGGAGGATTTAGAAGAGCCTGGGATCACTAGGGAAGGATTTAGAAGAGCCTGGGATCACTAGGGGAGGATTTAGAAGAGCCTGGGATCACTAGGGGAGGATTTAGAAGAGCCTGGGATCACTAGGGGAGGATTTAGAAGAGCCCGGGATCACTAGGGGAGGATTTAGAAGAGCCTGGGATCACAAGGGGAGGATTTAGAAGAGCCTGGGATCACTAGGGGAGGATTTAGAAGAGCCTGTGATCACTAGGGGAGGATTTAGAAGAGCCTGGGATCACTAGGGGAGGATTTAGAAGAGCCTGGGATCACTAAGGGAGGATTTAGAAGAGCCTGGGATCATTAGGGGAGGATTTAGAAGAGCCTGGGATCACTAGGGGAGGATTTAGAAGAGCCTGGGATCACTAGGGGAGGATTTAGAAGAGCCTGGGATCACTAGGGGAGGATTTAGAAGAGCCTGGGATCGCTAGGGGAGGATTTAGAAAAGCCTGGGATCACTAGGGGAGGATTTAGAAGAGCCTGCGATCACTAGGGGAGGATTTAGAAGAGCCTGGGATCACTAGGGGAGGATTTAGAACAGCCTGGGATCACTAGGGGAGGATTTAGAAGAGCCTGGGATCACAAGGGGTGGATTTAGAAGAGCCTGGGATCACAAGGGGTGGATTTAGAAGAGCCTGGGATCACTAGGGGAGGATTTAGAAGAGCCTGGGATCACTAGGGGAGGATTTAGAAGAACATGGGATCACTAGGGGAGGATTTAGAAGAGCCTGGGATCACTAGGGGAGGATTTAAAAGAGCCTGGGATCACTAGGGGAGGATTTAGAAGAGCCTGGGATCACTAGGGGAGGATTTAGAAGAGCCTGGGATCACTAGGGGAGGATTTAGAAGAGCCTGGGATCACTAGGGGAGGATTTAGAAGAGCCTAGGATCACTAGGGGAGGATTTAGAAGAGCCTGGGATCACTAGGGGAGGATTTAGAAGAGCCTGGGATCACTAGGGGAGAATTTAGAAGAGCCTGGGATCACAATAGGAGGATTTAAAAGAGCCTGGGATCATTAGGGGAGGATTTAGAAGAGCCTGGGATCACTAGGAGAGGATTTAGAAGAGCCTGGGTTCACTAGGGGAGGATTTAGAAGAGCCTGGAATCACTAGGGGAGGATTTAGAAGAGCCTGGAATCACTACGGGAGGATTTAGAAGAGCCTGGGATCACTAGGGGAGGATTTAGAAGAGCCTGGGATCACTAGGGGAGGATTTAGAAGAGACTGGGATCACTAGAGGAGGATTTAGAAGAGCCTGGAATCATTAGGGGAGGATTTAGAAGAGCCTGGGATCACTAGGGGAGGATTTAGAAGAGCCTGGGATCACTAGGGGAGGATTTAGAAGAGCCTGGAATCATTAGGGGAGGATTTAGAAGAGCCTGGGATCACTAGGGGAGGATTTAGAAGAGCCTGGGATCACTAGGAGAGGATTTAGAATAGCCTGGGATCACTAGGGGAGGATTTAGAAGAGCCCGGGATCACTAGGGGAGGATTTAGAAGAGCCTGGGATCATTAGGGGAGGATTTAGAAGACCCTGGGATCACGTGGGGGAGGATTTAGAAGAGCCTGGGATCACTAGGGGAGGATTTAGAAGAGCCTGGGATCACTAGGGTAGGATTTAGAAGATCCTGGGATCACTAGGGGAGGATTTAGAAGAGCCTATGATCACTAGGGGAGGATTTAGAAAAGCCTGGGATCACTAGGGGAGGATTTAGAAGAGCCTGGGATCACTAGGGGAGGATTTAGAAGAGCCTGGGATCACTAAGAGATGATTTAGAAGAGCCTGGGATCAGTAGGGGAGGATTTAGAAGAGCCTGGGATCACTAGGAGAGGATTTAGAAGAGCCTGGGATCACTAGGGCAGGATTTAGAAGAGCCTGGGATCACTCGGGGAGGATTTAGAAGAGCCTGGGATCACTAGGGGAGGATTTAGAAGAGCCTGGGATCACTAGGGGAGGATTTAGAAGAGCCTGGGATCACTAGAGGAGAATTTAGAAGAGAATGGCATCACTAGTGGAGGATTTAGAAGAGCCTGGGATCACTAGGGGAGGATTTAGAAGAGCCTGGGATCACTAAAGGAGGATTTAGAAGAGCCTGGGATCACTAGGGGAGGATTTAGAAGAGCCTGGGATCACTAGGGGAGGATTTAGAAGAGCCTGGGATCACTAGGGGAGGACTTAGAAGAGCCTGGGATCATTAGTGGAGGATTTAGAAGAGCCTGGGATCCCTAGGGGAGGGTTTAGAAGAGCCTGGGATCACTAGGGGAGGGTTTAGAAGAGCCTGGGATCATTAGGGGAGGATTTAGAAGAGCTTGGGATCACTAGGGGAGTATTTAGAAGAGCCTGGGATCACTAGGGGAGGATTTAGAAGAGCCTGGAATCACTAGGGGAGGATTTAGAATAGCCTGGGATCACTAAGGGAGGATTTAGAAGAGCCTGGGATCACTAGGGGAGGATTTAGAAGAGCCTGGGATCACTAGGGGAGGATTTAGAAGAGCCTGGGATCACTAGGGGAGGATTTAGAAAAGCCTGGGATCACTAGTGGAGGATTTAGAAGAGCCTGGGACCACTAGGGCAGGATTTAGAAGAGGCTCGGATCACTAGGGGAGGATTTAGAAGAGCCTGGAGTCACTAGGGGAGGATTTAGAAGAGCCTGGGATCACTAGGTGAGGATTTAGAAGAGCCTGGGATCATTAGCGGAGGATTTAGAAGAGCCTGGGATCACTAGGGGAGGATTTAGAAGAGCCTGGGATCACTAGGGGAGGACTTAGAAGAGCCTGGGATCATTAGTGGAGGATTTAGAAGAGCCTGGGATCCCTAGGGGAGGGTTTAGAAGAGCCTGGGATCACTAGGGGAGGGTTTAGAAGAGCCTGGGATCATTAGGGGAGGATTTAGAAGAGCTTGGGATCACTAGGGGAGGATTTAGAAGAGCCTGGGATCACTAGGGGAGGATTTAGAAGAGCCTGGAATCACTAGGGGAGGATTTAGAATAGCCTGGGATCACTAGGGGAGGATTTAGAAGAGCCTGCGATCACTAGGGGAGGATTTAGAAGAGCCTGGGTTCACTAGGGGAGGATTTAGAAGAGTCTGGGATCACTAGGGGAGGATTTAGAAGAGCCTGGAATCACTAGGGGAGGATTTAGAAGAGCCTGGGATCACTAGGGGAGGATTTAGAAGAGCCTGGGATCACTAGGGGAGGATTTAGAAGAGCCTGGGATCACTAGAGGAGGATTTAGGAGAGCCTGGGATCACTAGGGGAGGATTTAGAAGAGCCTGGGATCACTATGGGAGGATTTAGAAGAGCCTGGAATCACTAAGGGATGATTTAGAAGAGCCTTGGATCACTAGGGGAGGATTTAGAAGAGCCTGGGATAACTAGGGGAGGATTTAGAAGAGCCTGGGATCACTAGGGGAGGATTTAGAAGAGCCTGGGATCACTAGGGGAGGATTTAGAAGAGCCTGGGATCACTAGGGGAGGATTTAGAAGAGCCTGGGATCACTAGGGGAGGATTTAGAAAAGCCTGGGATCACTAATGGAGGATTTAGAAGATCCTGGGACCACTAGGGCAGGATTTAGAAGAAGCTGGGATCACTAGGGGAGAATTTAGAAGAGCCTCGAGTCACTAGGGGAGGATTTAGAAGCGCCTGGGATCACTAGGCGAGAATTTAGAAGTGCCTGGGATCATTAGGGGAGGATTTAGAAGAGCCTGGAATCACTAGGGGAGGATTTAGAAGAGCCTGGGATCACTAGGGGAGGATTTAGAAAAGCCTGGGATCACTAGGGGAGGATTTAGAAGAGCCTGGGATCACTAGGGGAGGATTTAGAAGAGCCTGGGATCACTAGGGGAGGATTTTTAAGAGCCTGGGATCATTAGGGGAGGATTTAGAAGAGCTTGGGATCACTAGGGGAGGATTTAGAAGAGCCTGGGATCACAAGGGGAGGATTTAGAAGAGCCTGGGATCATTAGGGGACAATTTAGAAGAGCCTGTGATCGCAATGGGAGGATTTAGAAGAGCCTGGGATCATTAGGGGAGGATTTAGAAGAGCCTGGGATCACTAGGGGAGGATTTAGAAGAGCTTGGGATCACTAGGGGAGTATTTAGAAGAGCCTGGGATCACTAGGGGAGGATTTAGAAGAGCCTGGAATCACTAGGGGAGGATTTAGAATAGCCTGGGATCACTAAGGGAGGATTTAGAAGAGCCTGGGATCACTAGGGGAGGATTTAGAAGAGCCTGGGATCACTAGGGGAGGATTTAGAAGAGCCTGGGATCACTAGGGGAGGATTTAGAAAAGCCTGGGATCACTAGTGGAGGATTTAGAAGAGCCTGGGACCACTAGGGCAGGATTTAGAAGAGGCTGGGATCACTAGGGGAGGATTTAGAAGAGCCTGGAGTCACTAGGGGAGGATTTAGAATAGCCTGGGATCACTAAGGGAGGATTTAGAAAAGCCTGGGATCACTAGTGGAGGATTTAGAAGAGCCTGGGACCACTAGGGCAGGATTTAGAAGAGGCTGGGATCACTAGGGGAGGATTTAGAAGAGCCTGGAATCACTAGGGGAGGATTTAGAAGAGCCTGGAATCACTAGGGGAGGATTTAGAATAGCCTGGGATCACTAAGGAAGGATTTAGAAGAGCCTGGGATCACTAGGGGAGGATTTAGAAGAGCCTGGGATCACTAGGGGAGGATTTAGAAGAGCCTGGGATCACTAGGGGAGGATTTAGAAAAGCCTGGGATCACTAGTGGAGGATTTAGAAGAGCCTGGGACCACTAGGGCAGGATTTAGAAGAGGCTGGGATCACTAGGGGAGGATTTAGAAGAGCCTGGAGTCATTAGGGGAGGATTTAGAAGATCCTGGGATCACTAGGTGAGGATTTAGAAGAGCCTGGGATCATTAGCGGAGGATTTAGAAGAGCCTGGGATCACTAGGGGAGGAGTTAGAAGAGCCTTGGATCACTAGGGGAGGACTTAGAAGAGCCTGGGATCATTAGTGGAGGATTTAGAAGAGCCTGGGATCCCTAGGGGAGGGTTTAGAAGAGCCTGGGATCACTAGGGGAGGGTTTAGAAGAGCCTGGGATCATTAGGGGAGGATTTAGAAGAGCTTGGGATCACTAGGGGAGGATTTAGAAGAGCCTGGGATCACTAGGGGAGGATTTAGAAGAGCCTGGAATCACTAGGGGAGGATTTACAATAGCCTGGGATCACTAGGGGAGGATTTAGAAGAGCCTGCGATCACTAGGGGAGGATTTAGAAGAGCCTGGGTTCACTAGGGGAGGATTTAGAAGAGTCTGGGATCACTAGGGGAGGATTTAGAAGAGCCTGGAATCACTAGGGGAGGATTTAGAAGAGCCTGGGATCACTAGGGGAGGATTTAGAAGAGCCTGGGATCTCTAGGGGAGGATTTAGAAGAGCCTGGGATCACTAGAGGAGGATTTAGGAGAGCCTGGGATCACTAGGGGAGGATTTAGAAGAGCCTTGGATCACTATGGGAGGATTTAGAAGAGCCTGGAATCACTAAGGGAGGATTTAGAAGAGCCTTGGATCACTAGGGGAGGATTTAGAAGAGCCTGGGATAACTAGGGGAGGATTTAGAAGAGCCTGGGATCACTAGGGGAGGATTTAGAAGAGCCTGGGATCACTAGGGGAGGATTTAGAGGAGCCTGGGATCACTAGGGGAGGATTTAGAATAGCCTGGGATCACTAAGGGAGGATTTAGAAGATCCTGGGATCACTAGGGGAGAATTTAGAAGAGCCTGGGATCACTAGGGGAGGATTTAGAAGAGCCTGGGATCACTAGGGGAGGATTTAGAAAAGCCTGGGATCACTAATGGAGGATTTAGAAGATCCTGGGACCACTAGGGCAGGATTTAGAAGAAGCTGGGATCACTAGGGGAGAATTTAGAAGAGCCTCGAGTCACTAGGGGAGGATTTAGAAGCGCCTGGGATCACTAGGCGAGAATTTAGAAGAGCCGGGGATCATTAGGGGAGGATTTAGAAGAGCCTGGAATCACTAGGGGAGGATTTAGAAGAGCCTGGGATCACTAGTGGAGGATTTAGAAAAGCCTGGGATCACTAGGGGAGGATTTAGAAGAGCCTGGGATCACTAGGGGAGGATTTAGAAGAGCCTGGGATCACTAGGGGAGGATTTTTAAGAGCCTGGGATCATTAGGGGAGGATTTAGAAGAGCTTGGGATCACTAGGGGAGGATTTAGAAGAGCCTGGGATCACAAGGGGAGGATTTAGAAGAGCCTGGGATCATTAGGGGATAATTTAGAAGAGCCTGTGATCGCAATGGGAGGATTTAGAAGAGCCTGGGATCATTAGGGGAGGATTTAGAAGAGCCTGGGATCACTAGGTGAGTATTTAGAAGAGCCTGGGATCACTAGGGGAGGATTTAGAAGACCCTGGGTTCACTAGGGGAGGATTTAGAAGAGTCTTGGATCACTAGGGGAGGATTTAGAAGAGCCTGGAATCATTAGGGGAGGATTTATAAGAGCCTGGGATCACTAGGGGAGGATTTAGAAGAGCCTGGAATCACTAGGGAAGGATTTAGAAGAGCCTGTGATCACTAGAGGAAGATTTAGGAGAGCCTGCGATCACTAGGGGAGGATTTAGAAGAGCCTGGGATCACTAAGGGAGGATTTAGAAGAGCCTGGGATCACTAAGGGAGGATTTAGAAAAGCCTTGGATCATTAGGGGAGGATTTAGAAGAGCCTGGGATCACTATGGGAGGATTTAGAAGACCCTGGGCTCACTAAGGGAGGATTTAGAAGAGCCTGGGATCACTAAGAGAGGATTTAGAAGAGCCTGGGATCACTAGGGGAGGATTTAGAAGAGCCTGGGATCACTAGGGGAGGATTTAGAAGAGTCTAGGATCACTAAGGGAGAATTTAGAAGAGTCTGTGATCAATCGGGGAAGATTTAGAAGAGCCTGGGATAACTAGGGGAGTATTTAGAAGAGCCTGGGATTACTAGGGAAGGATTTAGAAGAGCATGAGATCACTAGAGGAGGATTTAGAAGAGCCTTGGATCACTAGCGGAGGATTTAGAAGAGTCTGAGATCAATAAGGGAGGATTTAGAAGAGCCTGGGATCACAAGAGGAAGATTTAGAAGAGCCTGGGATCACTAGGATTTTGAAGAGCCTGTGATCACTAGGGGAGGATTTAGAAGAGCCTGGGATCACTAGTTGAAGATTTAGAAGAGCCTGGGATCACTAGGGGAGGATTTAGAAAAGCCTGGGATCACTAGGTGAGGATTTAGAAGAGCCTTGGCTCACTAGCGGAGGATTTAGAAGAGCCTGGTATCACTAGTGGAAGATTTAGAAGAGCCTGGGATCACTAAGAGAGGATTTAGAAGAGCCTGGGATCACTAGGGGAGGATTTAGAAGAGCCTGGGTTCACTAGGGGAGGATTTAGAAGAGTCTGGGATCACTAAGGGAGAATTTAGAAGAGTCTGTGATCAATCGGGGAAGATTTAGAAGAGCCTGGGATAACTAGGGGAGTATTTAGAAGAGCCTGGGATCACTAGGGAAGGATTTAGAAAAGCATGAGATCACTAGAGGAGGATTTAGAAGAGCCTTGGATCACTAGCGGAGGATTTAGAAGTGTCTGAGATCACTAAGGGAGGATTTAGAAGAGCCTGGGATCACAAGGGGAAGATTTAGAAGAGCCTGGGATCACTAGGATTTTGAAGAGCCTGTGATCACTAGGGGAGGATTTAGAAGAGCCTGGGATCACTAGTGGAAGATTTAGAAGAGCCTGGGATAACTAGGGGAGGATTTAGAAGAGCCTGGGATCACTAGGGGAGGATTTATAAGAGCCAGGGATCATTAGGGGAGGATTTAGAAGAGCCTGGGATCACTAAGGGAAGATTTAGAAGAGCCTGGGACCACAAGGGGAGGATTTAGAAGAGCCTGGGATCATTATGGGAGGATTTAGAAGAGCCTGGGATCACAATGGGAGGATTTAGAAGAGCCTGGGATCATTAGGGGAAGATTTAGAAGAGCCTGGGATCACTACGGGAGGATTTAGAAGAGCCTGGGATCACTAGGGGAGGATTTAGAAGAGACTGTGATCACTAGAAGAGGATTTAGAAGAGCCTGGGATCACTAAGGGAGGATTTTGAAGAGCCTGGGATCACTAAGGGAGGATTTAGAAGAGCCTTGGATTACTAGGGGAGGATTTAGAAGAGCCTGGGATCACTAAGGGAGAATTTAGAAGAGCCTATGATCACTAGGGGAGGATTTAGAAGACCCTGGGCTCACTAAGGGAGGATTTAGAAGAGCCTGGGATCACTAAGAGAGGATTTAGAAGAGCCTGGGATCACTAGGGGAGGATTTAGAAGAGCCTGGGATCACTAGGGGAGGATTTAGAAGAGCCTATGATCACAAGGGGAGGATTTAGAAGACCCTGGGCTCACTAAGGGAGGATTTAGAAGAGCCTGGGATCACTAAGAGAGGATTTAGAAGAGCCTGGGATCACTAGGGGAGGATTTAGAAGAGCCTGGGATCACTAGGGGAGGATTTAGAAGAGTCTGGGATCACTAAGGGAGAATTTAGAAGAGTCTGTGATCGCTAGGGGAATATTTAGAAGAGCCTGGGATAACTAGGGGAGGATTTAGAAGAGCCTGGGATCACTAGGGAAGGATTTAGAAGAACATGAGATCACTAGAGGAGGATTTAGAAGAGCCTGTGATCACTAGGGGAGGATTTAGAAGAGCCTGGGATCACTAGTGGAAGATTTAGAAGAGCCTGGGATCACTAGGGGAGGATTTAAAAAAGCCTGGGATCACTAGGTGAGGATTTAGAAGAGCCTTGGCTCACTAGCAGAGGATTTAGAAGAGCCTGGGATCACTAGCGGAGGATTTAAAAGAGCCTGGGGTCACTAATGGAGGATTTAGAAGAGCCTGGAATCACCAGTGGAACATTTAGAAGAGCCTGGGATCACTAAGGGAGGATTTAGAAGAGCCTGGGATTACTAAGGGAGGATTTAAAAGAGCCTGGGATCACTAGGGGAGGATTTAGAAGAGCTTGGGATCACTAGAGGAGGAATTAGAAGAGCCTGGGATCACTAGGGGAGGACTTAGAAGAGCGTGGGATCACTAGAGGAGGATTTAGAAGAGCCTGGGATCACTAGGGGAGGATTTAGGAAAGCCTGGAATCACTTTCGGAGGATTGAGAGGAGCCTGGGATCACTAGGGGAGGATTTAAAAGAGCCTGGGATCAGTAATGGAGGATTTGGAAGAGCCTGGGATTACTAGGGGAAGATTTAGAAGAGCCTGAGATCACTAGGTGAGGATTTATAAGAGCCTGGGATCACTAGGGGAGGATTTAGAAGAGCCTGGGATCACTAGGGGAGGATTTAAAAGAGCCTGGGATCACTAATGGAGGATTTGCGAGAGCCTGGGATCACTAGGGGAAGATTTAGAAGAGCCTGGGATCACTAGGGGAGGATTTAGAAGAGCCTGGGATCACTAGAGGAGGTTTTAGAAGAGCCTGGAATCACTAGTGGAGGATTTAGAAGAGCCTGCGATCACTAGCCTATGATTCAGAAGAGGCCGGGATCACTAAGGGAGGATTTAGAAGAGCCTGGGATCACAAGGGGAGGATTTAGAAGAGTCGGGGATCACTAGGGGAGGATTTAGAAGAGAGCTTGGGATCACTTGGGGAGGATTAAAAGAGCCTGGGATCACGAGGGAAGGATTTAGAAGAGTCTGGCATCAATAGGGAGGATTTAGAAGAGCCTGGGATCACCAGGGGAGTATTTAGAAGAGCCTGGGATAACTAGCGGAGGATTTAGAAGAGCCTGGGATCACTAGGGGAGGATTTAGATGAGCCTGGGATCACTAGGGGAGGATTTAGAAGAACCTGGGATCACTTAGTGAGGTTTTAGAAGAGCCTGTGATCACTAGGGGAAGGTTTAGAAGAGCCTGGGATCACTAAGGGGTGATTTAGAAGAGCCTGGGATCACTAAGCGAGGATTTAGAAGAGCCTGTGATCACTAGGGGAGGATTTAGGTGAGCCTGGGAGCACTAAGGGAGGATTTAGAAGAGCCTGGGATCACTAGCGGAGGATTTAGAAGAGCCCGGGATCACTAGGGGAGGATTTAGAAGAGCCTGGGATCACTAGGGGAGGATTTAGAAGAGCCTGGGATCACTAGCCTATGATTCAGAAGAGCATGCGATCACTAGCCTATGATTCAGAAGAGCCCGGGATCACTAAGGGAGGATTTAGAAGAGCCTGGGATCACAAGGGGAGGATTTAGAAGAGTCAGGGATCACTAGGTGAGGATTTAGAAGAGAGCTTGGGATCACTTGGGGAGGATTAAAAGAGCCTGGGATCACGAGGGAAGGATTTAGAAGAGCCTGGGATCACCAGGGGAGGATTTAGAAGAGCCTGAGATTACTAGTGGAGGATTTAGAAGAGCCTGGGATCACTGGGGGAGGATTTAGATGAGCCTGGGATCACTAGGGGAGGATTTAGAAGAACCTGGGATCACTTAGTGAGGTTTTAGAAGAGCCTGGGATCACTAGGGGAAGGTTTAGAAGAGCCTGGGATCACTAAGGGGTGATTTGGAAGAGCCTGGGATCACTAAGCGAGGATTTAGAAGATCCTGTGATCACTAGGGGAGGATTTAGAAGAGCCTGGGATCACTAGGGGAGGATTTAGAAGAGCCTGGGATCACTAGGGGAGGATTTAGAAGAGTCGGGGATCACTATGGAAGGATTTAGAAGAGCCTGGGATCACTTGGGGACAATTTAGAAGTGCCTGGGATCACGAGGGAAGGATTTAGAAGAGCCTGGGATCATTAAGGGAGGATTTAGAGGAGCCTGGGATCACTAGGGGAGGATTTAGAAGAGCCTTGGATCACTAGGGGAGGATTTAGAAGAGCCTGAGATCACTAGGGGAGGATTTAGAAGAGCCTGGGATCACTAGGGAAGGATTTAGAAGAGCCTGGGATCACTAGGGGAGGATTTAGAAGAGTCGGGGATCACTATGGAAGGATTTAGAGGAGCCTGGAATAACTAGGGGAGGATTTTGGAGAGAGCCTGGGATCACTTGGGGAAAATTTAGAAGTGCCTGGGATCACGAGGGAAGGATTTAGAAGAGCCTGGGATCATTTAGAGAGGATTTAGAAGAGCCTGGGATCACTAGGGGAGGATTTAGAAGAGCCTTGGATCACTAGGGGAGGATTTAGAAGAGCCTGGGGTCACTAGGGGAGGATTTAGAAGAGCCTGGGATCACTAGGGGAGGATTTAGAAGAGCCCACAATCAATAAGGGAGGATATAGAAGAGCCTGGGATCACTAAGGGAGGATTTAGAAGAGCTTGGGATCACTAGTGGAGGATTTAGAAAAGCCTGGAATCACTAGGGGAGGATTTAGAAGTGCCCGGGATCACTAAGGGAGGATTTAGAAGAGCCTGGGATCACTAGAGGAAAATTTAGAAGAGTCGGGAATCACTAAGGAAGGATTTAGAAAAGCCTGTGATCACTAGGGGGGTTTAGAAGAGCCTAGCACCACTAAGGGAGGATGTAGAAGAGTCTAGGACCACTGAGGGAGGATTTAGAAGAGCCTGGGATCACTAAGGGATTATTTAGAAGAGCCTGCGATCACTAAGGGAGGATTTAGAAGAGCCTAGGATCAGTAACAGAGGATTTAGAAGAGCCTGGAATTGCTAAGGGAGGGTTGGTATGTGGGACGTTGAGAAAGAACGATAAATAGATATATGAGATAGATAGACTGTAGTTGAATGGGACTTGTCTAACCTCTCTTAATGAGGTTATTAAAAGAAAATTCCTTAGGTCACTCTCAGAAGAGCTTGGACGTGTGTGTGGAGGAGATACGTTGGATTTGAGGAAGACCTGCCAGGTATGGGCTAATAAATAGTTGGTTCGGAAAACCGACAAGATGATGAATTAGACACATGTACAACACTTGGGTATCTTTATTGTGAAAACCTTTCACCAACCAGTGGCTTCCTCAGTCCAGTGCAGAAAAGAATGGTTGACGATTAAAAGGAGTTTGAGGTAATCAGTCCCTCAGCCTGAAGTCGATGTGATCAGTCCATAAATCCTGATAAGAGTACAGTATACGCTGTGGTCTTATCAGGAGTGACGGACTGATCACAGAACTGATACGAGAACAAGTCTCATTAACACGTACAAGGTCACTCCACCACATTATTCATGAATGCGACTCTTACTACAAATATGCTGGCCAATAAAGCTATTTTTTTCCTGTCAAGTTGTTTTTTGAATTAAGACTGACACCGAACCTTGTGTGTGGACGCTGGGGGTAACTCGTCCTTTATTGCAATAATCTACGAACCTTTGTTAAGAAAATATTTCATCATTCAAGATTCTAGTGAGTGAGCGAGTAAGTGAGTGAGTGAGTGAGTGAGTGTAGGCATCTGTTTGTAGTTGCGACCTTCACAGGTGCAGCAACGACCTCATGATGACGTGCGGAGAATATCAGGTGTGATGAAATCTCTCTATTTGTTCCCCCTCTCATTCTTTCCTCTCTCTCTCTCTCTCTCTCTCTCTCTCTCTCTCTCTCTCTCTCTCTCTCTCTCTCTCTCTCTCTCTCTCTCTCTCTCTCTCTCTCATATTCCTATAATAATAAAAATAATAATAATAATCTCTAGGCTGAGGGACTGATTACTTTCAACTCCCTGTTAACATCTTTGCACCGATAAAGCCTATAGTTAACGACAGGTCTCCACGATAACGATAGCCAAATGTTTTACAAGTAACTCATCTCCATTATCGGAACCAGCGACACAACAGAGAGTCTTTGCTCCTGAATCAGAATGCAGTGTATAACAGCCAGCGTCTTCACCAGCTGTTAAGAATGCTTACTAAGAGAGAGAACTTTGTGGACAGAATGTTAAGGAAGCGCCAAGAGTGTAAGATGACCTGAGTGCTCCGGCTCTCATGGTTACGAGGACCTGGTTCCTTCCTTCATGTCGTCCAATAGTCCTGTTTCTCATCGATGGGATACTCAGAGTCCATCAAAGCCACAGCAAAGCTACTGAGTACAATGATGAATGAGACTCATGAAATCGTAATGACATGATTGCAAACAATTAGTCTTGAGTTTCATGACTCTGATCGCGGGTTCTAACCCCGCCCGTGGTATTGTTTGGTATGAATGAGACATTTTTGCAACACTTGGGTATGTTTATTGTGGAAACGTTTTGCCAACCAGATGCTTCCTCGGTCCAGTACAGAGATGAGCAGTGGAAGATGAGAAGGTTGAGGTAATCACTCCCTCAGCCACTGACTGGCGGAACGTTTCATCAAACTTTCGGTTTTCCAACCGTTTATACTCAGTCACTGAGTACATTGCTGAACGGTGTACTAGACCATTGCATACACTCAGTCACTGAGTACATTGCTGAACGGTGTACTAGACCAGTGCATACACTCAGTCACTGAGTACATTGTTGAACGGTGTACTAGACCAGTGCATACACTCAGTCACTGAGTACATTGTTGAACGATGTACTAGACCAGTGCATACACTGTCACTGAGTACATTGTTGAACGGTGTACTAGACCAGTGCATACACTCAGTCACTGAGTACATTGCTGAACGGTGTACTAGACCAGTGCGTACACTCAGTCACTGAGTACATTGTTGAACGATGTACTAGACCAGTGCATACACTCAGTCACTGAGTACATTGTTGAACGATGTACTAGACCAGTGCATACACTCAGTCACTGAGTACATTGTTGAACGATGTACCAGACCAGTGCGTACACTCTCACTGAGTACATTGTTGAACGGTGTACCAGACCAGCGCGTACACTGTTGAAAGACCTGCCAGACCAGAGTACAGTGTACAAAATATCGCCAAGCTAGAGTACATTGTTTAAAAAAGACTGTTAAGCTGAAGTCAGCATTCAAAGCACATGTACACTCAGCTTGAATATTTCTGTATACTAACCGCATATTAAATGTACAACTTGTCGCTCTGGAGAGGTGCCTAGCATTGGTCCTGGAGAGGTGCCTAGCATTGGTCCTGGAGAGGTGCCTAGCATTGGTCCTGGAGAGGTGCGTAGTATTGGTCCTGGAGAGGTGCCTAGCATTGGTCCTGGAGAGGTGCGTAGTATTGGTCCTGGAGAGGTGCGTAGTATTGGTCCTGGAGAGGTGCCTAGCATTGGTCCTGGAGAGGTGCGTAGTATTGGTCCTGGAGAGGTGCGTAGTATTGGTCCTGGAGAGGTGCGTAGTATTGGTCCTGGAGAGGTGCCTAGCATTGGTCCTGGAGAGGTGCGTAGTATTGGTCCTGGAGAGGTGCGTAGTATTGGTCCTGGAGAGGTGCCTAGCATTGGTCATGGAGAGGTGCGTAGTATTGGTCCTGGAGAGGTGCGTAGTATTGGTCCTGGAGAGGTGCCTAGCATTGGTCCTGGAGAGGTGCGTAGTATTGGTCCTGGAGAGGTGCCTAGCATTGGTCCTGGAGAGGTGCGTAGTATTGGTCCTGGAGAGGTGCGTAGTATTGGTCCTGGAGAGGTGCCTAGCATTGGTCCTGGAGAGGTGCCTAGCATTGGTCCTGGAGAGGTGCCTAGCATTGGTCCTGGAGAGGTGCGTAGTATTGGTCCTGGAGAGGTGCCTAGCATTGGTCCTGGAGAGGTGCGTAGTATTGGTCCTGGAGAGGTGCGTAGTATTGGTCCTGGAGAGGTGCCTAGCATTGGTCCTGGAGAGGTGCGTAGTATTGGTCCTGGAGAGGTGCGTAGTATTGGTCCTGGAGAGGTGCGTAGTATTGGTCCTGGAGAGGTGCCTAGCATTGGTCCTGGAGAGGTGCGTAGTATTGGTCCTGGAGAGGTGCGTAGTATTGGTCCTGGAGAGGTGCCTAGCATTGGTCATGGAGAGGTGCGTAGTATTGGTCCTGGAGAGGTGCGTAGTATTGGTCCTGGAGAGGTGCCTAGCATTGGTCCTGGAGAGGTGCGTAGTATTGGTCCTGGAGAGGTGCCTAGCATTGGTCCTGGAGAGGTGCGTAGTATTGGTCCTGGAGAGGTGCGTAGTATTGGTCCTGGAGAGGTGCCTAGCATTGGTCCTGGAGAGGTGCGTAGTATTGGTCCTGGAGAGGTGCCTAGCATTGGTCCTGGAGAGGTGCGTAGTATTGGTCCTGGAGAGGTGCGTAGTATTGGTCCTGGAGAGGTGCCTAGCATTGGTCCTGGAGAGGTGCGTAGTATTGGTCCTGGAGAGGTGCCTAGCATTGGTCCTGGAGAGGTACGTAGTATTAGCCCTGAACATTAAAATGGTATAAAATACCGACAGGTTGTTAGGTAAGACACATATGCAACAGTTAGGTATCTTTATTTCGAAACGTTTCGCCTACACAGTAGGCTTCTTCAGTCGAGTACAGAAAAGTTGATAGAAGCAGAAGAGACTTGAAGACGATGTAATCAGTCCATCACCCTTAAAGTTTTGAGGTGGTCAGTCCCTCAGTCTGGAGAAGAGCATTGTTCCATAGTATGAAACAATATGGAGATGAAGTGACAGGATGGAGCCTTATGTAGCGCCAAGAGGTGAGACGTAGGTCAACTAGAAGAGGTAAGAACTCAGATGTTGGGAGGTCAGGTCCCTCTCAAATCCAGCCGTTCTCACTAGTAGAGGTTGTCGAAGTTGACTGCAGGTCTGTACCAAGATACTCTTGTGTTGCAGTGTCTGACAGATTGAACATTAAAATGAAGAAGCCAACTGTGTAGGCGAAACGTTTCGAAATAAAGATACCTAACTGTTGCATATGTGTCTTACCTAACAAACTGTCGGTATTTTATACCATTTTAATGTTCAATCTGTCAGACACTGCAACACAAGAGTATCTTGGTACAGACCTGCAGTCAACTTCGACAACCTCTACTAGTGAGAACGGCTGGATTTGAGAGGGACCTGACCTCCCAACATCTGAGTTCTTACCTCTTCTAGTTGACCTACGTCTCACCTCTTGGCGCTACATAAGGCTCCATCCTGTCACTTCATCTCCATATTGTTTCATACTATGGAACAATGCTCTTCTCCAGACTGAGGGACTGACCACCTCAAAACTTTAAGGGTGATGGACTGATTACATCGTCTTCAAGTCTCTTCTGCTTCTATCAACTTTTCTGTACTCGACTGAAGAAGCCTACTGTGTAGGCGAAACGTTTCAAAATAAAGATACTTAACTGTTGCATATGTGTCTTACCTAACAACAGTATTAGCCCTGGAGAGGTGCTTAGCATTGGTCCTGGAGAGGTACGTAGTATTAGCCCTGGAGAGGTGCGTAGTATTAGCCCTGGAAAATACTATCGCCGTCTTTAATTGTTCAAAATAGTAATGGATTGAACAGTACTGTCCTGGATTATTCAATGTATTAACTGATGCTTCAGTTTGAGTGTCAAAATGGCATACAAGACCGATAGGTTGGTAAGACACATAGGTAACATTTAGACATCTTTATTCCCAAACGTTTCGCCTACATAGTAGGCTTCTTCAGTCGAGTACAGAAAGTAGCCAGGAGCAGAAGAGATGTGAAGACTGTAATCAGTCTTCAAATCTCTACTGCTCCTGGCTACTTTCTGTACTCGACTGAAGAAGCCTACTGTGTCGACGAAACGTTTCGGAATAAAGATGTCTGAATGTTGCACATGTGTCTTACCTACCATGCTTCATTTTATTAATGGATTGTTCAGTGTAGTGTGCTCACTGGATGCCAGGATGTATCCTGTTTGTTCAGTGTTGTAAATAATTGTTTTGTGAAGAAATGGTGGGTGTAGTAATGAACTGTTCAGTGAGGTAAACGATTTTGCGAGGCAGCAAATACAAGTGATCTTCCCCACACTCATGAAGGCAGGACTAGATGCCTGTAATTTCATAGTGCCGCATTCGCTGCCTGGATGAGGTAGTGTGTGGTCATGCTTTGCACCCCTCTACTGTTTTCCCAGACAAGCTACCCAGAAAACAATATGGCGCTAGGTGTGTGCCGGAGAGTGAATACTGTGGGCATTGAGCTCATTAGTGGGGCTTTAACGCCTATGTCAGCCGAGGTGTTATTGCCCAAAATTATAAGAGAGACATACGGCATCAGAGATGAGGATTTATATGGAGTTGCACTAAATGGTGTTTATAGAATATTCGTGAAAGTGCTAACAGCTCAAGTGTACGAGGAGTTGGTGGATCATTTTCAAGATGTCAGCATTAACATAACACTGGCAGTGAGAGTCAGGCTGACGGATGTATCAAGACATTATTCCTGGGTCAAGCTCTGTAACGTGCCTTTTGAGGCTGATGAAGAGGATATCAGAAGTGTTTTCGAAAGATATGGGACTGTATATCTAGCCCAACCTGGAAAATGGATAAAAGGAGCTTATGCTGGATTTCCGGAGGGTACTTTCAATCTTAAGATGACAGTGAGACCTCCTATACCCTCATATGTATATCTCGAGGAGTTTAAAACCCAGGTAATGGTGGCACATGCCGGGCAGAGGCGTTTGTGCCATCTGTGTGGCGAATATGATCATATGGCGGAATTGGGCTCCTGGGCCGGCAAGAGGCGGAGCAACTGCGCATGAACGATGCCTGAGGAAGAACAGAGGCAAGGAGGAGGGCATGGTTGCATTAGGAGTGAAGAGGTGGTGGCTCCTCCTGTGGAATCGGAAGGGGACGTGGAGATTCATGAATCACCCAGCCCATTGACAGTACAGTTGTCGAGTGAGGAGGTGCAAGTGGGCGCAGAAGTGAAAGCTATCGAGGAGTTGGCGACTGTGTTACCTGGGATCGGGGCAGAAGGAGGTGTGTGCAGGAGGAGGGAAGACCAGGTGGCACCTGTGATGGGAGTGCGAATGCCATGGAAGGACATGGAGGCGAATTCAGGGTGGTAGAGGTGGAAGTCCATTGTGAGGACTCCCAGGACACAGATATGGAGATGGAGGGAGCAATGAGGAAAAGGGCGGTTGCGTCAGATTCAGACGATGTTCTGACGCTGGCGCAAAGCCCAGGGAAAAAGGCATGGGGTTCTGGTATCCAGTGTGACTCTAAGAGAGGGCCACAACAGAAGGGGGGTGATGGTTGGGAAGGAGGGTGGAGTACGTGGCAAAGGCAATGCCCAGGGGAATGGTCAGAAAGGGAAGAGTATTGAAATGAGGCAGGGAGGGAAACATTAAACCGGCCTCTGGTGTGTAACAATAAATATTAATGATCTGTGTGTTGGTGTAAAACGTGAGTACTTCCGGATGTTTTTGAATAGATATAAGGTTGACATGGCTTTTGTGCAGGAACACAATTTTAAACTTGGTTGTGAATTAGTGGTGTCTGGGTACCAGGCTTATGTGTTGCTGTCTGAGCATTTAAAAGGAGGAGTGGGTGTGTTGATCAGGGAGGTGAGCCTGTTTGTATTGCACTGGAAAGATGGGGGGAGGGGGGAGAGATTTATGTGTGGAAGGATGGTGGATGGGAGAGAGAGTGGCTTTAAGTTTGTGTGTATGCCTCGGCAGAAAGTGAAGTGAAAGTAAAGACGGATTTTGTGCAGGAGGAACTTGTGTACTTCCTACGCATGTTACCGAATGTGGCGATTGCGGGGGGGGGGATTGGAATTGTGTAGTTAAGAGGGCAGATATGGAACCCAGAGGAGCAGGATATTTTTCTTCAGTCTTAGGGGGCCTGTTTAGAGATCTTCAGTTACAAGATGCTTTTGGGGGAGGTACGTGGGAGGTAGAACATACTTTTATAAGGCGGGGATACACAGCTCGTTTGGATAAGAAATATTTATCTCAGAGGGTTTTGGCAGAGTCTTTTAAAACCATTGAGATGGTGTCTTCTGATCACAGGGCGGTAATAGTGGAGGTGGGATTGGAAACTTTGGCTCATAGGCAGTGAAGTTATTGGAAACTGAATACGATGATTTTGGGGGATGGGGAGGGAGTGGAAGGTTTTGCAGTATTTTGGGAAGAGCTCTTTGCGGAGGGAAGGACTGAGGAGGATGTGGCAGGATGGTGGGATAGTGTGGCTAAGGTAAGAATACGTCAATTCTATGTGAGGGAGGGCAAATACAGTAATCAATTGAGGTATGGATTGTCAAATTATTTAGAATCTAGATTATGGGATTGTTATGTGGGGGGGAAGGGGCAGTGGCGGGGGTTTACCCCATGGAGGAAATACAAATGTTGAAGGACAGAATAAGGGATTTGCAAGAAGAGCGTTTTGCAGTGGGGTTGCAAGCGGGGTTGGACAAAGTACACTGGGGTGACAAGCCATTGGCTTGTGTGCTGCGAGGACAGAAGGTACGACATCAAATGACTGCAATACCGGGATTGCAAGTCATTTCTTCGGTGGTTTTTTTTTTGAGAGGGTCAGGTATTACAGGAAACAATGGGGATGAGTGTGTATGCAGATAGATGGTTTGAGAAGTATGGGAAAAGTAGCAGGGTGGATGGTGAGGTTCTTGATCAGGTATGTATGTGCCATGCAAACTGGGGAGGAGTGATTGGGAGGCACTGGGTGGGGTCAATGAGAAGGAAGAAATATGGAGAGCCTTTATGGACATGAGGAAGGGAAAGGTGCCCGGGACAGATGGTTTACCAAGCGAATTTTATGAAAGACTGAGGTAAGATGGGAGAGTCACAGGCAACGGCAGTGGTGGTGTTGGTCCCGAAGGGTGAAAAGCAGAGTACGCTTCGGGATTACCGAGCCATTTCATTGCTTTGTGCTGATTATAAGCTGTTTGCAAAAATTCTTGGGAATAGGCTTAAATGTGTTGTGGGGAGGGTGGTGTTTGAGTCTCAGTTTGGGTTGCCAGGTAGGTCAATGGTCGAGGGCCACGGGATCATAAAGGGGTTCCTGGAGGACATGGAAGGGGGAAGAGGGGCGTTGTTGGCATTGGATTGGCAAGGGGCTTATGACAGGGTGGAAAGAGGGGCTTTGCAGGATATACTCTTCAGACAGGGGTATGGCGAAGAAATAGTGGGGTGGGTGGATACGTTGTACTCAGGAGCGAAAGTAAGGGTGCAAATCAATGGGTGTGTGGGGGAGGGAGTCACCATGGAGTGGGGTCTTCAGCAGGGTTGTCCAATATCACAACTATTGTTTGCATGTGTTCAGGATCCTTTTTATAGGATGGTGGAGGATCGTCTAAGAAATGGGGGGGGGATGGTGTGCAGAAACCTTGGCCTGGCTTGGTGGGTTATGTTGATACAACTATTCTGGTGTGTGAGGAGACATGGTTAGAAGTTTTGGGGGAAGTTGTACATATGTTTGGGAGAGCTTCCGGGATGAAAGTAAATCTGGAGAAGTCAATGATAATGGGGCTGGGAGAGTGGGCAGGGAGATTGGAATGGGGACGTGATGTTGTGCAGCGTCAGATTGGGAGTCTGAAAATCTGTGGTGTTATATATGAGGCTGACCTGAGTGCTGCAAGGGTGAACAATTCGAATAGGATGGTGGAACAGGTGCAGCGACATTTGGGAATACTGCGACCTCATCATTTAACCCTTAGGCAACGAGCAATTGTCATCAATGTATTACTATATAGTAAAGTCTGGTTTGTTTCGGCAGTGTTGCCATTAACAGGAATGGCGATCACAAGTATTCTTAGAATGGTGTTCAAATTCTTGTGGGGTTCAGGGTGCAGACTGGTTGCGAAGGGAGGTAGTGACATTGCCAGTATGTAAGGGAGGGTTGGGTTTGTTGGACTTGAGAAAGCGAGTGAAATATGTGTTCATTAAGAGGGAAGTGATGTGTGTCGGTCGATGGAGGGGGGGGAGCTAGATAAGGTACGTGATCACCTAAGGAAATGATATAGGGGAGCAGAAATGAAGGAATGTGAAAAAGTGTTACGTGCCTTAGTGTTAGCCAGGGAACTGGGAAAAGTAAAAGTGGGAACTTTGTGTAAATTGTTAGAGGGACATGTGGCGCCAGTTGAAGGGATCTACCCCATGTGTGCATGGGATGTAATATGGCAAAGATTTAGTAAATTAAGGATACAACCTAGGGCCCGTGAGGTTATGTATCGTTTCCTACATGGTATATTGCCATCGAGAGTGATGCTCCTAGATAGGAGGGTGATCGAGGGTGGGGGGTGTAGCAGATGCAGTGGGGAAGAGACTGTGTATCATGTCTATTTTTTGTGAAGGTTTGGAGTGCATCAGGGTATGGATGAGTAAGGTAGTGGCAAGGGTGGGGGGTCAAGGTGTGTCGATATTGGGAGCATTGAGTCTTAATATGAGTGGGGTGGGTGAGGGTGTGGCAAGGGGTTTAGCATATATAATCGTGGACTACATATATGTTTTGTGGGGTATGAGGGGGAAGGAGGCTGGGGAAGTGCTGAGAAGGATATTGGTGGCTACATTTTAAAAATTAATATATATGGGAAAAAATGGGGTGAGGTTTTTTCTGAAGATTATAGAGGACTAACAGTAGGGAATTTATTGGCGTTATAACGGGATTTTAACTGCCGGGGTGAGTATGTTGGTAAAGGGGGGGGGTGTCAGGGGTATTCAACGGGCTGACCTCCTTGGGTGTGAAGTGATGGGTGGATGGGTGCGACTGGAGGTACAAGTGTGAAACTGGATGTGATGGTGTGAAAGATATATTTTTGTTTAATTGGGGAAGGTATAAAGGACAGTTTAAATATATAACATTTATAAATATATAACATAAAATATATAACATGAATAATTTCTTCGGTAGCGATTATGTCCCGCTTGTACTGTTCTTGCAAGTGAATTTTAACTTTTCTTGAGAGGGTATTCCTTTCACTATGTTCCTTGAAACATTGAGGTTTTTGCAATTTTTGCAACGTGTTCCTGTATCACTTTTGAAGTAATTGCCTATTATGTAATTGTGTGTGAATAGGATTAGTAACCTAAATTAATATCCATCGTATATTTATTTGTATGTAATACTAGTTAGGCACGTGCTAGAAGGCACAGAGAAAGTCTAGTCTGGTGGAATGTGTGTTAAGTTTTGATATGTTTGTATGTGGTGTGTTAGATGTAAGGAGTTTGATATAGTGTTATCTTACTAAAATCAAATTTAACCATTTGGATAATCTTATTCATGTCTTAGTCTTGGATTCTTTTAATATATTTACATATCCTAGTATTTTACCGATAATGTAGCATGTGGTGTATTTTATTGCTTTTTAAAGCGTGAACTTCACGTTATACAATGTTGTTATAAAAGTTTGAATTTCATGGTTTTTACATTAATATTGATATTATATATTGTTGGTGCTTATTCTTCTACTTATAAAGGTGCATGGGTGTATATAGGAATGTAATGTTTATATCTGTTTTTAGTCTGTAATTTCATGTTTTTGTGTTTTTGTTGTGCATGCACCACCAACTTCTGGTAAATACTCATTAAGTTTTTGATGAGGTCAGGGTATGATCCTAAATTTTAGGATAATTAATGTTTCTTAGAACTGTGAATGTAAATATATTTTAATGTGAGGGGGAGAGAGAAGTGTCAGCTATGTGTCTCCACTTCCAACAGTAATTATTGTAAAAGGAGGGGTTTGCAGGATATGTTATGGGTTGTGTATTTTGGTTGTAATATGGCCATTATCTATAGTGTTTATTTTCTGTACTGGGATTATGTACTAGAGGGTATTGTTAATATCCAGTATAGTTTTTAATTTTATTATGCTCTTATACATCCTTGTATTTGTTCTATGTTTTAAATAAAAATAAAAAAAATCCATACGTGACACAAAAGCTCTATGTTCTATAAAGTTATCTTCGCTTTTTTCACAAAGGCTCAAAATATTCCTGATCCATGAGGCATCACAGCGATGACAAATAAAATAAAGTGAGCTGGTACCATTAACATCACATGTCATGCCAGTCTTTGTAATGGCGCTAAGACTGCATATTTACTGTTGAGAAAAGCGGAATTAAATGGCTTTATAGCTGAACTCTTGACGTAAAGCTGCTCTCCAGGCTGAGGGACTGACCACCTCATATCTACTTCGGCCGTAATGGACTGATTACATCTTTACATCTTCATTACTTCTGTGTTCTCCTTTGTATTCGACTCAAGAAGCCTGCTGTGTAGGCGAAATGTTTCATAATAAAGAAACGTAACTGTCGGTATTGTATACCATTGTTGTATTCACGCCTAGGAATAATTGTATATATGTGACATACCTACGACAAGTTTCTAGACTGTTGCTACTAGTGCAGCCCTGCCTGTGACTAGGCTTTTATGGTGTTGGTCTGGTCAACCAGGCTGTTGCTGTTTATTGCAACCCAGGCACAATAAGGCCTGTTATCCTGGGTGTAAAGGGGAGCAAGGAGCAGAACAAACACAGCTGAGTGACTTAGAAATATATTTCCCTCCACCAAGAGCAATAGCAAGTATTTACACTTATGTACACTATATACAGTTGGAAATGTATGTGTACAACACGGTTAGAGACAAAGACACAGCCTGGAGACAGAATGAACAACCATGCTCAACCAGCTCTAGAATGGAAATGACAAGGGTTGACAGGTGGGTGGTGACCACAACACCTCCACGATTGCCAGACCCACCTTCTCATTGGCTGAACCTTGGTACTGATCGAACGGTGGGGCCCCACCATTTGACCCTTAGTACTGGTTCACTGGTTGGGAAGATAGCCTTTCAATGAGGGTGTGTACATGTGCCGAATAAAGGTTCTGTACTCTTTGCATGCCACACCCCCCACCCCGAGAGGGTTCAGGAATAGACTCCCACCTCCCATTGCCACCATGGCACAATATCATGGGACCGTCTTTTCTCTCAGCCATCCAACTCTTAACTCACGAAATCGTAATGACACGATTGCAAACAAACCATACCACGGATGGGGTTTGAACCCGCGGTAAGAGAGCCTCAACACCCTAGACCGTCGCATTAGCCACTGGGCCAGCTAGCTGGCCTAGTGGCTAATGCAACGGTCTTGAGTTTTGAGACTCTTACCGCGGGTTCAAACCCCATCCGTGGTATGGTTTATCCAACTCCTCTTAGGTAGAGCTCAACTTTACTCATGACAAAGCTAAACTCTAAACTCAGAGCGAGACAGCAGACAGGGCTAACGTAGGTCCGAGATACCTGCGGACAGAAGCAGGACATTCCCTCACTAAAAAAAAAAAAAATAAACAACAATATTCATTATATGTAAAAGGGGAAAAAAGAGCTTGAAACCGATTACCAAAGGTCCCTAACACATCCTGACCTAATACATATAAAATCTAGATTCGTGACAATGAGTCAGCCAGCTTATTTTCTTTGCTGGTTATGTGCATTATTCTGAGAGAATAGAGCTGCAGCCATAGACTCCACCTCATGAGCCTTGTATTGTGGTTCTTCATGGCTTGGAGATACACCAGAGGGTTGTGGTCACTAAAAACAGTGACCACCTGTGAAGTCTGGCCCACGTAAACATCTAAACATCGAAGTGCTCCAAGGTCAGTACCAGCACAAGGGCTTCTTTTTCAGTGGTAGAGTAGGCCCTCCTGGTGTGGCTGGTACTTGGATGAGAAGTAGGCTACAGGCTGTAACCCATCGTCCACGGCTTGCAACAGTACTGCCCCAACCCCAGACTCACAAGCATCAAACTGTAATGAGAAAGATTTGGAGAAGTCTGGAGGCAAAAGAATGGGTGCAGTGCACAATAATCCTTTTGCTTTCGTGAAAGCATTTTGACATTCTGGGGTCCAATTAAAGGGAACTTTGTGACTGGTAAGAGGGGCTACAATATCTGAAAATTTTTTACAGAATTTTCTGTAAAATCCTATCATGCCTAGGAAATGTTGAAGAGATTTCCTGTCATGAGGAACTGGATAATCTTTAATGACAAGAACGTTAGCAAATTTAGGGGCAGCTTTGCCACTACCTACTTCATGGTCCAGAAAATTAACAGTAGCCTGGCCAAAGGAAGACTTAGATAAATTAACAGTTAAGTGGGAACTCTGGAAGGTCTCAAAGAGAGCCTTAAACCTATACAGGTGTTGATCCCAAGTATCAGACACCACCATCATCATCTAGGTAAGCTGCCGTGCCTTCATGTCCTTTAATAGCCTAATGGATAAGTTTCTGGAATGAGGGAGAATTTTTCATTCCGAAGGGGGTAACTGTATATTGATAATGACCTCCTGGAATTGCGAAGGCAGAGATTTTCTTCCCCTTATCCGTCCAAGGATAGTAACCTTTAAGGAGATCTAACTTGGACACAGAAGTAGCCTTACCCACAAAGTCGATTACGTCATCCAAACGAGGAAGAGGGTAAGCATCTGTAATTGTGACCTCGTTCACCTTACGGTAGTCTGTACACAGTCGAAAACCTCCATCAGTTTTTTAACAAGGATGCACGGTGAATCCCATGGACTAGATGACTCCTCCACTAACCCATGTTCTAACAGAAATTCTACCTCCTGTTGAAGTAGCTTCTGCTTTTCAGGATTAGCTCTGCAGGGGGAGAGTTTCCCCACATCTACGTCATGATAACCTAATGTACATTTTTTTCAGCACATCCGAAAAAATATCTGGGTATCATTGTAGAAGCACAGCTAAATTTGTTACTTGAATTTTAGATACCCTCACCATTAAAGGGCTAGGGTCCTTGAGGAGGACAGAGTTTGGAAGCTTGACATTAATTTCAGAAATCGAGTGTAAAGAGTCAGAGTCGTCCTCAGAGACAGAGGACAGATTCATTACTGGGACTTTATCTGGTGTATTAAACGTTTTAATTTGATTAATGTGGTAAGTTTTAGTTTTTGAGGTCTTATCAAGGGGAGACACCACATAATTTATATCAGATAATTTACTTACAATTTGCATTGGTCCCATAAATCTAGCTTTCAAGGTGTGGCCAGGTATAGGTTCTTTTACCAACACCTTGTCTCCTGGATGGAAAGAGCAGAATTGTGCATTTCTGTCATACCTCTGTTTCATCTTATTTTGAGCTGCCTTTAAGTTAGTCTTGGCTAACTGACGTGCCACCTGCAACCTTGAAGACGGGTTGCAGAGTGTTGAGCTAACGTCTTCTCCCATCCATCCTTCTTTGAGCACCCGAAGAGGACCCCGTACATTGTGCCTAAAGATCAGCTCAAATGGACTGTACCCGGTAGACTCCTGTACAGTTTCTCTTATTGAAAACAGCAACAAAGATAGTGATTCATCCCAGTCTGTAAGAAAATGCATACAAAAAGTTCTCATCATGGTTTTTAACGTCTGATGGAATCTTTCCAAAGCGCCTTGGGACTGAGGATGATAGGCAGTGGATATGTTGTGGATTATCCCTAACCTAGTTAATGCTTCCCTAAGTACTTTGGCAGTGAAGTTAGTACCTTGATCACTTTGAACAGATTTAGGAATGCCAAAACAAGATGAATTTTGTTAAAGCTTTGAGAATGGCTTTAGTATTAATACTGCACATGGGAATTACTTCTGGGTATCTAGTTACTCTATCCATAATGGTAAATAAGTACTGATTTCCAGCCTTGGTCTTAGGTAGTGGACCTACACAATCTATAATTAATTCTGCAAAACGTTCTCCATCAGCAGGTATAGGCTGGAGAGGTGTAGGTTTAATGGAATGTCCAGGTTGCCCTACTTGTTGACATTCTCAGCAACAGCGGATATGATTCTTCACATCCTGCCTTAATTTTGGACAATAGAATTCTTTTGAGATTCTATATAAAGTTTTAGTAATTCCTAGGTGACCTCCTAATGAAATATTATGAGCTATATTCAATATTCGAGGTCTAAACTTTGTTGGAACAATTAACCTGTCTGACTGTTGCCTACCCTCTATCTCCTTTCCAGTCTCAGTGCAAATCAAATAGTCGTTTTTTTAAGTTTATATTTGACTGGATGATCTGAAAAGGATTTACTCATGGCTGCCTGAAAAACAAAATTCAGTGAAGGGTCCTTTCGTTGTTCCTCTCGGAAGGACAGTCCCTTGGGCATGGAAACAGATATCTAGCAATCCTGCAACCCTGGAATTGGAAGGCTTGATCTGGGTCTGTTCACTAAATTTACAAGGCTGTGGCCAGTTTTCCTCGTAAAACAAATTGGCTATTCCAGACAACCTTTGGGATTTTGCCCTAGTTAGGGCCAACATTGGAGAAGAATTCCCCTCAAGGAAGGTTCCTTGATGTTGGTGAGGGGCTCTTGATTTAGGGAATTGGATCTGTGCTCCAGTTCCCCGAATTAAGCCTGAATGCCTTCCACATCCCCCCCAGGCGCTGTATAATCCTCCGGGTTTAACGCTTCCCCCTTGATTATAATGGAGAAGAATTAATCATTATGGGTTCAGGACATGCACTAGAAGTGGTAATGTTATTACCCAGTAATAACATGGCATCTTTCATAGGAAATCCTCCAGAGACTTCTATAGTCAAATATCCAGTGTAATATCTGCATTTTATATAGATCTTATGCAAGGGGACAGAAAATTGTTCCTCCAAATGCTTCTAGTAGAACAAAGGATTATAATGAAGTGTGTTCAGAAAGGGGAAGTACTCCCTCTCTTACAAGCAAGCAATATGCTCCAGTATCCCTAAAGGTTCTGACTTCAGTTTTCTTTTAATCTTCCTGAAGGGAAATACGACACTGACAATAATAATGGGCCATCCCTTTCTCTACTTTCAAGGTCATGTTACTAGGGACATAAATTTTCCCTAATGGTTGGGGTTTATTTGGGCAGTTTGGGCAGATGTGACCTACTTGGTTGCACAGAAAACAAACGATAGGCTTGACCTTAACTCCCTGCTGATGTAACTGGTGTCGCTCTGGGTACTGTTGTCGAAATACACCATGTTGAGTGGTTTGTCGCTCACCAGGTTGACCATAAGTTGAGTAGCGTGGCTCACCAGGTGACTTAGTTGGCTGACGTAGACGTTCTCCTTCCGGCTGGCACTTCATCCTCCAATGTTGACGATCTCTGCTCATGCCAGGCTGTTGAAAAGAGAGATGGGACCGCTCGGACAAGGAGCGGTTAGTTTCAAAAGTATCAGCCAACCTGGCTGCTTCCAAAGCAGTGGTTAAGACATGATCCTGCAGAAAGACTAACCTCTGGTCCCACAGACTCCAGCAGGTTATCTACTAAGATGAGCTGAACTAGCTCATCGAAGGTTGCGACACCACTTGCTTTATACCAGCTGGTAAAAGCTGTGGTCTGCTGTCTAACAAAATCCACCGGAGATTGACCAAGCTGTCGTCTGCCTAACTTGAATGACTTCCTATACTTAGCAGGAATACATTGATATGCTCAACGGACTGTGGTCTTCACCACTTGGTAATTACAAAAATCAGTGTCATTTAGCACTGATGTAAATTCCTGTGCCTTCCGAGAAAAGCTGTATGCACAAAAGACGCCCAATGCTGTTCTGGCCGCCTGAAGCCTCGAGCCTGATTTTCGAAAGTTTCGAAAAATTGTTTGGGTTCTGCCTCATTGAAACGGGGAACCAGTTGTACTGCTTTTTGCAAATTAAAGTCATTCACAATTTGAGAAAACTGCCTTCTTTCTTTTTCCCCATCAAATTCTTCCCTCGCATATGCCCTTTGCTACCTAGTCTGTTCAAGATTGATTTTCGCCAACTCAAGTGTCAACGCAGCAGATTCACCTTCAGACAACTCTGTCGCATGAGACTGACGATTTTGCTCTGGTAATGTATCATTTTCTTCTTGCGAGAACATCGGGGTTTTATTCCTAGCTCCTGTAGAGGGAGGAGTTTGATGTGCCATCTCTTCTCGAAGTTTGATACTTATAAGAGTACGAAGCTGTGCAGCTGTGAGTGTGCGTTCGTAATCAATGCCAATGGAATGAGCAATTTGCCAGCAACGCTGTAGAGAATTTTGGCAAGTTTACTAAAGTGTATTCAGACAGACATCTGACTCGTCTAGGCGGCATACCCCAGCGTAACACGCTATTTGCAATACACGCTTAGCTATGCACAGTACGACTGCAGAATACTCAGACGATAAGGCTGACACATAACAAAGCCGAATGCAGAATACGTACCTACAATAGCAAGGCTGATACGCAATAGCAAAGCCAACTGCAAAATATTCACATACCAGCAAGATTGATCATAGCGAAGCGAGCACAGTGAAGAAGCCAATAGCAGGCTGTCAACGATCATACAATAGCAAGCTGACCATAAAACGCAAGGCTGATACACAAAGTTTCGTAAAGCGTTGGCAAACCTAACGCAATGCCAGACAGCTAGCTATACAATGTTCCCGCTTCAGCTTCACCCTAGGCTCAACTCCTGCTCTAAGTCCAGCTCCAGCTCCAGTTCTCGGACAGGCTACCCATATTACAACCCAAGCATACAATAAGGCGTTATCCTGGGCGTAAAGGGGAGCAAGGAGCAGAACAAGCACATCTGAATGACTTTGAAATATATTTTCCTTCACCGAGAGCGATAGCAAGTATTTACACTTAGGTACACTATATACATTTGGAAATGTATGTGTACAACACGGTTAGAGACCAAGACACAGCCTGGAAGATATAGACAGAATGAAACGTTCTCTCTGGTGAAGTATCTAGAAAACAATAAAAAACACCTGGACAAGTTGATAAATTAGATACATATGCAACACTTGGGTAAATTTATTGAGGAAACGTTTTGCCACACAGTGGCTTCATCAGTCCATACAAAGGAGAATGGTGAAGAACCATTCATCTACATTCCTGTCCGACACAGCAACATCTTGGGATCTTAATACAGGGAATTCTTCGCTTGCCTAAGCCTTGGGCACGACCTACTTCCACACTGGACAAATGTGACACCACCTACGACTGCTGCACCTCTCCTGCCTACAGTATATAAGCTACTTCTCCGCACATATGATGTATTCTTTTCAAGATTGATGGACTGACTACATCAACTCAAGACTTATTACCTCAAACTCCTCCTGTTCCTCACCATTCTCATTTGCATGGACTGATGAAGCCACTGTGTGGCGAAACGTTTCCTCAATAAAGATACCCAAGTGTTGCACATGTGTCTGATTTATCAGTAAGACACATGCATCGAAAACAATAACAAATGTTACAGCTGGAAAATACTAAATTTCTCATAATCGCTTAATGTGACAGCGGAATGGAGATAAGAGAGAGACCTGATAAAATATATATGTGTACCCGAAGGTCAGGTTTTAATGTAAGCACTGCTGTATCCAATGTTTTTGACATCGTTCGTTGTTGGACTAAGTACGGCCAGCAGTAACAGCCTCGTTGATCAGGCCCTGATCCACTGGGAGGCCTGGTCGTGGACCGGGCGGCGGGGGTGTTGATCCCCGGAATGCCCTCCAGGTAGACTCCAGGTAGACCTTGTAAAAATGACCTCAGGATCATCCAGCAATTATCCGTCAAGAGTTTCCGGACTTGGTGTGCTGGTTATAAAAAGTTTACGAGTTACAAATAGCAACAACCTGATAAGACAGTTTACTACGCATGAAGCTTAACCGTCGACGGAGTTGCTGAAATACAAGTCACCACGGGGGTCACCACCCCCGCAGCCCAGTCCCAGGCCAGAACAGGCCACCTTTGATATACCTTTGAAGAATTTCGAGAGTTTGTCTGCTCCCAGAGACCGGCCTTGGGCCAGGCTCGTCTGGTAGAAGGTCTTGTCAACCAGGTTTTTGATGCTAGCCGAAAATTCTACGCGGATTTCTCAAATTGCTTGCAGCATTTTTCTCACTTACAATATTTAGGTTAGATTTATTTAGGTTTAATTTAGTTAGACCATCTCTATCAGGTAATAACATATCCAATTAGACTAGGTGGCCCGGTGGCCTGGTGGCTAAAGCTCCCGCTTCACACACGGAGGGCCCGGGTTCGATTCCCGGTGGGTGGAAACATTTCGACACGTTTCTTTACACCTGTTGTCCTGTTCACCTAGCAGCAAATAGGTACCTGGGTGTTAGTCGACTGGTGTGGGTCGCATCCTGGGGGACAAGATTAAGGACCCCAATGGAAATAAATTAGACAGTCTTCGATGACGCACTGACTTTCTTGGGTTATCCTGGGTGGCTAACCCTCCGGGGTTAAAAATCCGAACGAAATCTTATCTTATCTTATCTTACAACGCCAATAATTAAAAGATAAAGGCGATAAAAACTCTTCGTGTGTGAACAGAAAACTGGAGTCACCGAGGGCAGTAGTTGACTCAGATAATTAATACTTTAAACAGTTACACTTTTAGCTGTCATAACAACAGTGATATACTGTCTGTTATTAAGAGGATGGACTGCAGCCCAGCTGGTCAGGAGCTGAACTGAGGAACTTATCACGTCACCTCTTGGAAGACAGCCAGGGGTCTGTCTGTTGGTAATTCCTCTTATGTATGAAACCAGGCTGTTGAAACACACTGGTCGCGTTACATTTATTGATTTAGTAAATATTTAAGTTTACCTATCGAATCCCTGGTTTTCATTATAGTTATTTCACACTATCCTCAGAACCTCTTTCTTAAAGAGTGACTTACGTATGCAAATTTGAGACCAATCAGTCCAGAATTTTTCAGGTGTAAATGATGTGTCACCTACGTTTCATGTATTTACCAGAATGTTCCTTCTTAAAACACTGTTAAAAATGTTAATGTGGCACGTCAGTGTTATTTAAATATAATTTTTAACTAATATATTACTGCCGCCTATATAGAATGGGGTTACGTTAGTCGCTGTAAATGTGTGATGAGTCCTGTTTCTAGATTCCATCTCCACAAGATATTAAAAATACATGATAGTGATTGCTTGTATTTCTTGATGAATATAAAGTTGCACAAGCCAGGGTCTTGTGCGTCTTATTAATGGTCATGAAGTTGCACAAGCCAGGGTCTGGTGCATGTTATTAATGGTCATGAAGTTGCACAAGCCAGGGTCTGGTGCGTCTTGTTAATGGTCATGAAGTTGCACAAGCCAGGGTCTGGTGCATGTTATTAATGGTCATGAAGTTGCACAAGCCAGGGTCTGGTGCATCTTATTAATGGTCATGAAGTTGCACAAGCCAGGGTCTGGTGCATCTTATTAATGGTCATGAAGTTGCACAAGCCAGGGTCTGGTGCATGTTATTAATGGTCATGAAGTTGCACAAGCCAGGGTCTGGTGCGTCTTGTTAATGGTCATGAAGTTGCACAAGCCAGGGTCTGGTGCATGTTATTAATGGTCATGAAGTTGCACAAGCCAGGGTCTGGTGCATGTTATTAATGGTCATGAAGTTGCACAAGCCAGGGTCTGGTGCATCTTATTAATGGTCATGAAGTTGCACAAGCCAGGGTCTGGTGCATCTTATTAATGGTCATGAAGTTGCACAAGCCAGGGTCTGGTGCATGTTATTAATGGTCATGAAGTTGCACAAGCCAGGGTCTGGTGCGTCTTGTTAATGGTCATGAAGTTGCACAAGCCAGGGTCTGGTGCATGTTATTAATGGTCATGAAGTTGCACAAGCCAGGGTCTGGTGCATGTTATTAATGGTCATGAAGTTGCACAAGCCAGGGTCTGGTGCATGTTATTAATGGTCATGAAGTTGCACAAGCCAGGGTCTGGTGCATCTTATTAATGGTCATGAAGTTGCACAAGCCAGGGTCTGGTGCATCTTATTAATGGTCATGAAGTTGCACAAGCCAGGGTCTGGTGCATCTTATTAATGGTCATGAAGTTGCACAAGCCAGGGTCTGGTGCATCTTATTAATGGTCATGAAGTTGCACAAGCCAGGGTCTGGTGCATCTTATTAATGGTCATGAAGTTGCACAAGCCAGGGTCTGGTGCATCTTATTAATGCCTTGAAGTTGCACAAGCCAGAGTTTGGTGCATTTTATTAATGTCTTTAAGTAGCACAAGCCAGAGTTTGGTGCATCTTATTTATGCCTTTAAGTAGCACAAGCCAGGGTCTGGTGCATCTTATTAATGGTCATGAAGTTGCACAAGCCAGGGTCTGGTGCATCTTATTAATGGTCATGAAGTTGCACAAGCCAGGGTCTGGTGCATCTTATTAATGGTCATGAAGTTGCACAAGCCAGGGTCTGGTGCATCTTATTAATGGTCATGAAGTTGCACAAGCCAGGGTCTGGTGCATCTTATTAATGCCTTGAAGTTGCACAAGCCAGAGTTTGGTGCATTTTATTAATGTCTTTAAGTAGCACAAGCCAGAGTTTGGTGCATCTTATTTATGCCTTTAAGTAGCACAAGCCAGGGTCTGGTGCATCTTATTAATGGTCATGAAGTTGCACAAGCCAGGGTCTGGTGCATCTTATTAATGGTCATGAAGTTGCACAAGCCAGGGTCTGGTGCATCTTATTAATGGTCATGAAGTTGCACAAGCCAGGGTCTGGTGCATCTTATTAATGGTCATGAAGTTGCACAAGCCAGGGTCTGGTGCATCTTATTAATGCCTTGAAGTTGCACAAGCCAGAGTTTGGTGCATCTTATTTATGCCTTTAAGTAGCACAAGCCAGGGTCTGGTGCATCTTATTAATGGTTTGTCGAGTTGGGTTACGGATTATGTCAGAAATTATGGATATTTCTCAGTTTTGAGAAATTATTTTGAGATTAACTCTTAGTCTGGTTAATGTCTCACTGACCAGATAGTGTCATTGTCACTTCAATATTTCACTCATTTGTTATCAACGTAAGCAAGAACTGGATAGTCAAGTGTTTGCTTGACCCCCGGAACTCTCTCCAGGTAAACTCCAGGTAAACATAATATGGCCTTATACTCTCTCTGTCCCTCCAGGAGTCTGTACCATCCATTTCTGTAACCAGTATTTCTGTCCATTCTTCAACGTTCTTGTAAGACATGCTCAAAAGTTAGGTATCTTTATTCCGAAGCATTTCGCCTACACAGTAGGCTTCTTTAGTCGAGTACAGAAAAGTTGATAGAAGCAGTAGAGATGTGAAGACGATGTGATCAGTCCATCACCCTTGAAACCTTAGTTTTGAGGTGGTCAGTCCCTCAGCCTGGAGAAGAGTTTTTATTCCATAGTCTAGAACAATGTGGATTACACATCACCTTCTGACAGTATATAGGTGTCCATACTCTCACTTCTACTTCACATTGTTTCAGACTATATAACAAACACTCTTCTCCAGGCTAAGGGACTGACCACCTTAAAACTACTTCTTAAGGGTGGACTGATCACGTCGTCTTCACATCTCTACTGATTCTATCAACTTTTCTGTACTCGACTGAAGAAGCCTACTGAGTAGGCGAAACGTTTCAGAATAAAGACACAACTGTTGCACGTATGTCTTACTTACCAACCTGTCGGTATTTTATACCATTTTAATATTCAGAAAGTCTACAGCCTTGGAGCAGTTGTGTGATTCTTCGTCTTCGTCAGGAAATGAGTTAGAAATCTATTTCTGACTCAGTTCCTCACTGCCTTAATAGTATTTGTCTGGAGTATTTTTCTGGTGTCATTGAGCTTATCCTCTTAAAACATTGGTTCGAGTCCATGACACTCACGTTACCTTTATTATATTAATGAGGTCGTTATTAATTTCATCCTACTTAATGTCTTTATTATTGAAGTTAAATTTAGTTAATACATCCTCATTACTGCTTGTGGTTTGTTGATCAAGATCACCTGCTACCTGGAGTCTACCTGGAGGGTATTCCGGGGGCCAACGCTCCCGCGGCCCTGTCCATGACCGGGCCTCCCGGTGGATCAGGGCTTGATCAACGTGGCTGTTACTGCTGGCCTCAAGTAGTCCATGTGTATACTACATCTTCATTCTCTTTGTTTTTCAGTACATCTAAGACCACATCATAGTGTTCCAGTAGTTGCCCTGGTGCATGTGTATGATGGACTAAACTTCAGTTAGGTTGTGGTTCTACCCCTGAAGACCATCTGAGAGGTAATCTCACCGATTCACCGCTTCCTGGCTTAAGGCGAATTTATCACCTAGTTTTAATAGTTCGTTTGCTTGAGACTTCATCCGGGCTGCCTCCTGGTGTTTTCTTATCTACCAAATAATTTGATATAGTCTTCCATTTTGCATGTTTTAAATTGAAACTACAAGTAAACAATAAATTGGAAGAGTCCCGGGGTAGTGTTTACGCATATCTCAGCAACAAAGTTACTTTGAATCTGACTACATTAATATTATTGATCAAGTATTAGCTAAGAAACGTCACAAGACATATTATAGGCAGAGTGGGTTGACCGTATCAGTGGCGCAGCGTAATACCAACTAGAACAAAGAGGCACAATACCGTGACTGGAACAATACACAGATAAGTCGACACAGATCAGACTTGTACCATCACAACGTCGTTTACCTGGAGTTTACCTGGAGAGGGTTTCGGGGGTCAACACTCCCGCTGCTTGGTCTGAGACCAGGCCTCGTGGTGGATCAGGGTCTGATCAACCAATCTCTTACTGCTGGCTGCACGCAAGCAGACGTACGTACCACAGCCCGATTGGTCAGGTACTGACTTCAGGTGCCTTCTTGAAGACAGCCAGGGGTCTATTGGTAACCCCCCTTATGTATGCTGGGAGGTAGTTGAACAGTCTTGGACCCCGGACACTTATTGTGTTGTCTCTCAATGTACTCGTGGCGCCCGTGCTTTTCAATGGGGGAATGTTGCATCTCCTGCCGAGTCTTTTGCTTTCATAAGGAGTAATTTTCGTGTGCAGGTTTGGTACCAATCCCTCCAGGACCTTCCATTTGTATATTATCATGTATCTCTCTCGCCTGCTTTCGAGGGAATACAGATCAAGGACCTTCAACCACTCCCAGTAGTTTAGATGCCTTATCTCACTTATGTGTGCCGTGAAAGTTCTTTGTACACTCTCCAGGTTTGCAATGTCACCAGCCTTGAAGGGGGCCGTTAGTGTACAGCAGTATTCCAGCCTAGAGAGAAGCGATTTGAAGAGAATCATCATGGGCTTGGCGTCCCTAGTTTTGAAGGTTCTCATTATCCGTCCTATCATTTTCCTAGTGGATAAGGTAGATACATTGTTCTGGTCTTTGAAGGCGAGATCCTCTGACATTATCACTCCCAGGTTCTTCACATTACTTTTCCACTCTGTTGTATGCTTAGAATTTGTCGTATACCCACATACATTTTTAATTTCCTCGTCGTAAGCTTTCCTCTCCTGTGATATACCTTCGATGAGTTTTGAGTCTCTCACTGCTCTCGGAGCCCGGCCATGGGGCAGGCTCGTCTGGTGCTTGCCTGGACAACAAGGCTGTTGTTGCTGGAGGCCCGCTGGCTCACATAACCATCACAGCCTGGTTGATCTGGCACCTGGTGAAGATACTTGTCCAGTTTCCTCTTGAAGACTTCTACACTTGTTCCAGCCGTGTTCATATGTGCGGGATATTTGTGTTTAACGCCAACTAATATTCTCGATAAACACGCATTGCAAAAACAAGCTTTTATTAAGACAAGGTTTTATTAAGACAAGGTTTTGTTAAGACAAGGTTTTGTTAAGACAAGGTTTTATTAAGACAAGGTTTTGTTAAGACAAGGTTTTGTTAAGACAAGGTTTTATTAAGACAAGGTTTCACTCTGAGGAGAGCCTTTCCGTGTCACAGTATGATCAAACTCAAAGAACAAAACTTGCCTCGTCTTGCACTGCACACTCGTAACGTGGATCAAAAATACAATAAGGAAAGCTCTATTGAAGACTAACCTATCTAAAATGGCAGTTACAAACACTACCACGGGAAGGATATACATTCTAACTCTCCCTGGTAGGGTACATGGTTGCCGAGACGAAAACTATCATGAGCAGGGTATGTGGTGCAGCCACCAAGACAATCCCTGGAAGAATATGTGGTTGCAGGCACCAAGACAATCCCTGGAAGAATATGTGGTTGCAGGCACCAAGACAATCCCCGGAAGAATACGTGGTTGCAGGCACCAAGACAATCCCTGGAAGAATACGTGGTTGCAGGCACCAAGACAATCCCTGGAAGAATACGTGGTTGCAGGCACCAAGACAATCCCTGGAAGAATACGTGGTTGCAGGCACCAAGACAATCCCTGGAAGAATACGTGGTTGCAGGCACCAAGACAATCCCTGGAAGAATACGTGGTTGCAGGCACCAAGACAATCCCTGCAAGAATACATGGCTGCAGGCACCAAGACAATCCCTGGAAGAATACGTGGTTGCAGGCACCAAGACAATCCCTGGAAGAATACGTGGTTGCAGGCACCAAGACAATCCCTGGAAGAATACGTGGTTGCAGGCACCAAGACAATCCCTGCAAGAATACATGGCTGCAGGCACCAAGACAATCCCTGGAAGAATACATGGCTGCAGGCACCAAGACAATCCCTGGAAGAATACATGGCTGCAGGCACCAAGAGTATGTGGTGATAGCGTGTACTTTGACTGCTCCGCTATCTTAAAAGCGCACCTTATCGGCCAGATAATGAGTGCCGACAAAGGACCCTAATACTGTGCTTTATTTGCCTTATCTCATGGTGAATGTAGCAGTCTCCCCTCCCGTATCAGTTTTCCCCTTCCCCTTACCTTCCTCTTTTCCTCCTCCTCCCTTCCCTTCCTCTGCCCCACCCAACAAGAAGCAAGCAGTATCATTTACCGGCTTTAGTGAAGTTTCTCATAGTCATTGAAGACGGGGCTTTCACTCCTGTGTTTTTGTGTTAAGATCCTGCTGGAGCAGCGTCCACTTGACCATGACAATACGAGGCTCTGCCCATTGTTGGATCCAAGTGACTTACTGCCAACAACAGTGAAGACAAGACACGTTTCAAAACAATGTTGACTTGATGAAGCTCTACGCAGAACGAAACGTTAACCTAATAAGAACTTGTTCTGCAGCACGTGTCTTATCTGCCAGTAGTATTGCTTACGAGCAATGGAGGTGCAGCTCATGGCGAGTATGTTAGCGGAATCTAAAGCCGTTGACAGCCCTCTTGGTTGCTAGGTTGTTAGCCAGTGTTAAGTAGAGTCCTCGAAAAGAAAAGTCTCAGTCGACACCAGGTAAATAACAGTATTCGTCCTCTAAACTGAAAACAGTCAAAAAAGCCCCTTAAGAACTTTTGACCAAAGGGTCAGAGGGCAACATGACAAGAGTTTGTGCATAGCTCAAGCATGAGTGACGTAGCTCTGACGTCCCAGATCAAGAATGTTAGGAATGTATGTGATGTCACAGGTCAGGAATGTAAGTGCTGTCACTGATCAGGAATGTATGTGATGTCACATGTCAGGAATGTATGTGATGCCACAGATCAGGAATATATTTGATGTAACATGTCAGGAATGTTTGGAACTATATAAATGGTTTAGAAAATCGGTTTTATAAACTATTCATGTAATGTGTCAGACAGCAACATTTTGGAATCTTGATGCAGCGAATTCTGCGACGCTTGTCTAACCTACAAACACGACCTGCTTCCACTGCTGGATTTTTCCACTTGTAACGCTGCCTCCATCTGCTTCACCTCAACTTTCTACAGGAGCCCCTTCTCCAACTATATACTCTACTTTGATCAAGATGGACTGAACACATCGGCTCCAGGCTGAGGTCAGTAGCGTTGTTAGGGTTGGTGTCACCCCCATGACAATCCAAGGGCGAGGGGATGGGGTTAGTAAACTCCAGTTACGTCACTACTGCATGATTAATGACTAATGTTTAGCAATGAGAACGTTTAAGGGCCATAAACTGAACAGGAGAATATTTCTCAGCTTTATTAATGATCAAATAAATAATTGTAGCAATATTGAGGAAGCATAAACTCAAATACCACTTTGAGTACAGGCAACAGATCCTATATTTATTCATCTTCAACAGTGCAAAGAAAAAAAATGAAAAAGAAAAACAGTGCAATATCAGACAAGACAAGTTACAGTTTGACCTTGAGTACAGATAACATCTCAGTGAATCTGATCTTACATTTCCTTGTCTTTAATCCTGCAAAATCATCTATCACCTCATCAAAATCAATGCTTTTCCTATATAGGCTTATTTGTACTCTGTAATCATATAATAGGCTATATAAAAAAGAAGGATTCTTCTCTTATGTTGCTGCAGCACTGTTTTGGGTATTAATGTCACCTTCTTTAGAGGCTCTATAGTGTCACCACTAGATGGTGTCACCTGGGGCGGCCACCCCCCCGCCCCAGCCCCCCCTTACGACGCCACTGGCTGAGGGACTGATTATCTGATTGTTACTCTGTAAACCAAGTGATTTAGTGTTCAGGTTGGGGATCAGTTCCTCCAGGACTGTACAGGTGTAAATTATGTACTTTTCTTGCCTTCATTCCAAGAAATACAGTAGTTGAGATGCAAGTAAGAATATACGGGCAGTGAAAGTTGTCTGTGCGTCTTCCAGTTCAGTATTCTCGCTTGATTTGAAGGTGACCGCGAGTATACAGCAGTCAGTGGTCTAGCCTGGAAACAACAAGCGACGTGAGTATCAACACTAGCAACATTGTTGAACTCTTTGAATGGGGGATCTTCTGTCATCATTACTCCCAGATTTCGCACTTGGGACTTTCACTCTACTGAGTGATCTGAGTTTGTCCTGTACTTCGTTTCAGCATCAATTTCCTTCGTACTTCCGTAGCGGAGCAACTGAAACTTGTCCTCGTTAATCACATTATTATCTGAGGCCTACTGGAAGGCTTGATTTATAGCCGCCTGAAAATTCCGTCTCAGACGCCATGCTCATAGAGATTCTGGTGTTATCAGCAAAGGATGTAACGGTGCTATGATCTATGTTTTTTTCCAGTGTCGGATATATGATTGAGACACATTATTGTCATTATTATTATCATGGGGGAGCGCTAAACCCGTAGGATTATACAGCACGTGGGGATGGGGGAGGGTTGAAGGTATTCAGGCCCAATTCAGGGAACCGGAGCACAGGTCCAATTCCCTAGATCAACAGCCCCTCTCTGGGCTATACTTAAATATCCATCTACCCACTCTTTCAGTTATTCCTTTTATTCGGCTCTGGTGGCCTGGTGGTTAACGCTCTCGCTTCACACGGTGAGGGCCTGGGTTCGATTCCCAGCCAGAGTAGAAACATTGGACGTGTTTCTTTCCACCTGTTGTCTATGTTCCCCATCAGTAAAATGGGTACCTGGGTGTTAGTCGACTGGTGTGGGTCGCATCCTGGGACACTGACCTAAGGAGGCCTGGTCACAGACCGGGCCGCGGGGGCGTTGACCCCCGGAACTCTCTCCAGATAAACTCCAGAATCACACCATAGTCAAACTTGTCAAAAATTTTGCATTATCTATGTAAATTACATCAGCATTTAAGTTCTTTACCAGTTCATCCAGAGCCACAACAGTGATGTAGCAGTGGTAGTAACCTGGTTACTGCCACTATTACCAGTTCATCCAGAGCCACAACAGTGATGTAGCAGTGGTAGTAACCTGGTTACTGCCACTATTACCAGTTCATCCAGAGCCACAACAGTGATGTAGCAGTGGTAGTAACCTGGTTACTGCCACTATTACCAGTTCATCCAGAGCCACAACAGTGATGTAGCAGTGGTAGTAACCTGGTTACTGCCACTATTACCAGTTCATCCAGAGCCACAACAGTGATGTAGCAGTGGTAGTAACCTGGTTACTGCCACTATTACCAGTTCATCCAGAGCCACAACAGTGATGTAGCAGTGGTAGTAACCTGGTTACTGCCACTATTACCAGTTCATCCAGAGCCACAACAGTGATGTAGCAGTGGTAGTAACCTGGTTACTGCCACTATTACCAGTTCATCCAGAGCCACAACAGTGATGTAGCAGTGGTAGTAACCTGGTTACTGCCACTATTACCAGTTCATCCAGAGCCACAACAGTGACGTAGCAGTGGTAGTAACCTGGTTACTGCCACTATTACCAGTTCATCCAGAGCCACAACAGTGATGTAGCAGTGGTAGTAACCTGGTTACTGCCACTATTACCAGTTCATCCAGAGCCACAACAGTGATGTAGCAGTGGTAGTAACCTGGTTACTGCCACTATTACCAGTTCATCCAGAGCCACAACAGTGATGTAGCAGTGGTAGTAACCTGGTTACTGCCACTATTACCAGTTCATCCAGAGCCACAACAGTGATGTAGCAGTGGTAGTAACCTGGTTACTGCCACTATTACCAGTTCATCCAGAGCCACAACAGTGATGTAGCAGTGGTAGTAACCTGGTTACTGCCACTACTTACAAAATTTAATATCTATTTTCCAAGTCTTCATCTATATCAATTATCCTTATTGATGGGTTCGCCCGAGACCCTGATCAACTAGGCTGTATTGTCAACGTTAGACTGTCAGGTTAACTAGTGCCAGGTGACGGGATCTACCTGTCTGTTGTCTACCTCGTGATTCATGGAGTAATCGCTTCTGCAGCCCGTCCCTCACCAGGTTTTCTAGTTGATGTGATCGGTTAGACTGTCGGTGTTAGCAGAATGTAGTTCGCAGTGGGAGCACTGCCAGGCTGATAAGAAACTGGCTTGAAAAACTTCCAGCTCCCTACTGAAGACAGCTAGGGGATTTGTAATTACCTTTCTGTATGAAGGGGCGGCGTTGAAAAGTCTTGGGCCCTTTACATTTACCGAGATATCTCTTTGTGTACAAGGTGAAGGGACACCAGGTGAAGGTGCTCCAGATGAAGGGACACCAGGTGAAGGTGCTCCAGATGAAGGGACACAAGTGAAGGTGCTCCAGGTGAAGGGACACCAGGTGAAGGTGCTCCAGATGAAGGGACACCAGGTGAAGGTGCTCCAGATGAAGGGACACCAGGTGAAGGTGCTCCAGATGAAGGGACACCAAGTGAAGGTGCTCCAGGTGAAGGGACACCAAGTGAAGGTGCTCCAGGTGAAGGGACACCAGGTGAAGGTGCCCCAGATGAAGGGACACCAGGTGAAGGTGCTCCAGATGAAGGGACACCAAGTGAAGGTGCTCCAGGTGAAGGGACACCAAGTGAAGGTGCTCCAGGTGAAGGGACACCAGGTGAAGGTGCCCCAGATGAAGGGACACCAGGTGAAGGTGCTCCAGATGAAGGGACACCAGGTGAAGGTGCTCCAGATGAAGGGACACCAGGTGAAGGTGCTCCAGATGAAGGGACACCAGGTGAAGATGCTCCAGATGAAGGGACACCAAGTGAAGGTGCTCCAGATGAAGGGACACCAGGTGAAGGTGCTCCAGATGAAGGGACACCAGGTGAAGGTGCTCCAGATGAAGGGACACCAGGTGAAGGTGCTCCAGATGAAGGGACACCAGGTGAAGGTGCTCCAGATGAAGGGACACCAGGTGAAGGTGCTCCAGATGAAGGGACACCAGGTGAAGGTGCTCCAGATGAAGGGACACCAGGTGAAGGTGCTCCAGATGAAAGGACACCAGGTGAAGGTGCTCCAGATGAAGGGACACCAGGTGAAGGTGCTCCAGATGAAGGGAGACCAAGTGAAGGTGCTCCAGATGAAGGGACACCAGGTGAAGGGGCTCCAGATGAAGGGACACCAGGTGAAGGTGCTCCAGATGAAGGGACACCAGGTGAAGGTGCTCCAGATGAAGGGACACCAGGTGAAGGTGCTCCAGATGAAGGGACACCAGGTGAAGGTGCTCCAGATGAAGGGACACCAGGTGAAGGTGCTCCAGATGAAGGGACACCAGGTGAAGGTGCTCCAGATGAAGGGACACCAGGTGAAGGTGCTCCAGATGAAGGGACACCAGGTGAAGGTGCTCCAGGTGAAGGTGCTCCAGATGAAGGGACACCAGGTGAAGGTGCTCCAGATGAAGGGACACCAGGTGAAGGTGCTCCAGATGAAAGGACACCAGGTGAAGGTGCTCCAGATGAAGGGACACCAGGTGAAGGTGCTCCAGATGAAGGGACACCAGGTGAAGGTGCTCCAGATGAAGGGACACCAGGTGAAGGTGCTCCAGATGAAGGGACACCAGGTGAAGGTGCTCCAGATGAAGGGACACCAGGTGAAGGTGCTCCAGATGAAGGGACACCAGGTGAAGGTGCTCCAGATGAAGGGACACCAGGTGAAGGTGCTCCAGATGAAGGGACACCAGGTGAAGGTGCTCCAGATGAAGGGACACCAGGTGAAGGTGCTCCAGATGAAGGGACACCAGGTGAAGGTGCTCCAGATGAAAGGACACCAGGTGAAGGTGCTCCAGATGAAGGGACACCAGGTGAAGGTGCTCCAGGTGAAGGGACACCAGGAAAAGGGACACCAGGTGAAGGGACACCAGGAAAAGGGACACCAGGAAAAGGGACACCAGGAAAAGGGACACCAGGAAAAGGGACACCAGGAAAAGGGACACCAGGAAAAGGGACACCAGGAAAAGGGACACCAGGAGACTGTTGAGGAAAAAGAGAGCGCTGAAGATAGTCACATTAACGGGAATGTGTTTACTCACAAGACAGACAGACAGACAGATAGACACAGACAGATAGACACAGACAGACAGACAGACAGATAGACACAGACAGACAGATAGACACAGACAGACAGACACAGACAGACAGACACAGGCAGACAGACAGACACAGACACAGACAGACAGACACAGACAGACACAGACAGACAGACACAGACAGACAGACAGACAGACAGACAGACAGGCACAGACAGACACAGACAGACAGATAGACATAAATGTTGTATCCAGAATTTCACAACGAATAAGAAAAAATTCTTGTCTAAAAGTGGTTAACGTGACGTTCTTGGGAAATTATTTTAACTTTCTCCTTCTCGCAGTTGTTTCACCAGGTTATTTCTGCTTGGACGACCCACCAGACCTTAGCGACAGGGAAACCCTGACACCACTAAAGTAATAGTAACTCCAGCTCTGCTGGAACCAACACTTAGAGCACATACTGATACCCTCACTGACCTACTGAAGTTTCCCAGAGTTTTTATACTCCTGGAGCCCGGCCATGGGCCAGGCTTGTCTAGTGTTAGCCCGGTCAACCAGGCTATTGCTACTAGTGACCCGCTGCTCCACATATCCATCACAGCCTGGTTGATCTGGCACCTAGCTGATCAAGAAGTTGCTTGAGGACATCACCTGAGGCATAATGTCTCACTGTCTGGCGGAATATAACACAGAAACATACCTAATTTTGTTCCCACTATGTAGTTATAATTTTCACTCTTTACACAGTTGTTGAAATAACTTAATATAAAAAGTTGCATTTAGAAGTGTAAATATAATCAAGTAACAATGTCAGAGATTGTTGCATGCAATGGTCGCAACATTGTTACTGTTGCATGAATCTTATTGTGGCTAGCTGGTCTAGTGGCTAACGCGAAGGGCTGGAGTTTTGAGACTCTATGACCGCGGGTTCAATCCCGGCCGGGGGTATGGTTTATTTGCAATCGTGTCATTACGATTTCTTAAGTCATGTTGACGGCAGTGAAGGGACTTGAGCTAGAGTTCGTCACGGCCACGCTAGCTGGAGATTCGTCTGTAAAAACTTGCATTTGTGGTCACAGAGGTGCCTGTGCTAACTTTCCTATGGTGTAGAAATATACCTAGTTGGATGAATCTTATTGTGGCTAGCTGGTCTAGTGGCTAACGCGACGGGCTGGAGTTTTGAGACTCTATGACCGCGGGTTCAATCCCGGCCGGGGGTATGGTTTGTTACTGTTGCAACCACAACAAAAATGGCTTCCAGAATAACTAGATCATTTAGAACAAGATATTTTAAGCCAGTGGTGATTCTGTGGAAGTCACTTCTACCCAGGATGTACTGTTGTTGTATACTGTTGTATACAACAACATCCTGCACAACTAGGAAACATACAGACAACCTTCATCACATGAATAAATGTTCTCAAGGTTCCGAACTACTGGGAACACTTTACACCCTCGATCTGTACTCAGTCTAAATAGACGCCAGAAAGACTCCATCATAATCTACATCTGGAGAATTCTGGAGGGACTGGTCATAAACCCGCATGCTCAGATCACTCCCTATACATCCTAACCGTGTAATATGCCTTCAGTGAAAATCATGGTATTTATGAGTACACCGAGATAAAACCCAGTAAATATAAGTGTACCAAGACTCTTCAACACGCCCCCTTCGTGCATAAGAGAAATTACCCAAAAAAATCTCTAGCTGTCTTCGAGAAGTTACTTGATAAATTCTCAAGCTTGTTCCTGATTAGCCGGACTGAGGTGCTGTAATAACAGAGGGGAGCCTGCGTAGTTCATTCCCCCCCCCCCGAGATAATTACATTCCACTTAGCAAGTATCACTTAAAGATTTCAACCTCTTAACCCACTTTAATTAATAAGGGATGTGTAAGAAGCCTCCTAACTCACAGTAACTTAAGTTCACCTTAACTTACCAAAAGGAATATCTCGTCATTTCTTAAGGATAACTGCAAGTCACAGTTAAAAAATATTAAATTGTTAGATAATACCAGTATTAGAAAGTATATAAATCATAAACTTAATAATAGGTACTGGGATATTAAAAAATACATTGTAGGGAGAATTTACAATACATTTTGTCTCAAAAAAATGCGTTATACTTTAATAAAGATATACACAATTGTATAAACACCTTATGCGAAGAAACACTCTTGAAAGAAAATACTAAGGGATATAATTATAACTTCAATTTTTAAATGGTTAGACGGGTAAGCCAGTGGAAGGCCTCGGTCATATGACTAAACAGCTCCATCAGTGGGTTTTCATAGGACTAAGACCGGCGTCAGGAAACACTTGTCCTGTTTCCTGACATTTTTTTACCTAATCTAGCCTCCCTCAATGGTTCTCTCCACCACCAACCTTTATCTCTGTCTCCTCCCGCACAACGTCAGTGCTGAGAGTTTTCTCCATCAGCACAGGAAGCCTTCATGCCTCTACATCCTTACCAGCTCGAAATGGACAATAACCCTCATCTTCTGGTTAACCGAGAGTCTTCGGTCAGAGCTTCCCCTTTCTCCCGTCGAAAGATCCAATAATACCCGGGTACTGAAACTAGCTTGCGAATCACATTGCATATGTTGGACTGTATGTTGCTTTCGCAAACAGCCTGATTGATCAGGGCAGTAATTGATAGGCATTGTCTAGAACCGAGCTGCAGCTTTGGTGACCAAAATCTACTCTAGGTAGATTCCCGGTAAGAGCATCAATACAACACTCTTTGTTACCACAATAGAATCATCTATTCAATAACCACTTAGCAATGTGATTCCAAGTACGTAGGTCAAACTGGATGCTCATTTCGATAAAATATTCCTGTCGATGTACACAGGGGTCCACTGGCAGGTCATGTGGCTGACTAGGCCATCGTTTGAATATTAGATTTATTCCTGCAATATATAAATTGAACGCATATTCCTGATGCTTGCCTCATCCGACGCGATGCTCAGCCCTGGAGCACTTAAACTGTTCAGTTTAAATGCTCCAGGATCTATAGTCTAAGAGAAGCTTCGTCATACTATAGAAACAATGTTAATAATACAGTGCAGATAAATTTCATAGTATATTTATAGCAAGGCTCCCTGGTCATGCTGGCGTCACGGACTCCCCGGCCAGCCAGCTAGCCCTCAGCCTCGGTATCAGACTCCTGACTAGGCTAGCTGGCAGCAGACGACAGGTCGGCTCGCTCTCACCAAGCTTACCGAATATACGACTTCAAACATTTTTCTAAACACAACCATCAATCCGGACACTTTTTACAGCAAACAGTGTGATGCTGACCAAGTATTTTATCACATTGTTTTACTAAAGGTTTATTAAAATGCTGATTCATGCATGGATGAGCGACTTAATTGAAGGAGTTAAGTTACCTAAAGAGAGTAATTTTGGACCAGTAGGCCTACATATGATTATCATTTATTTAGACAGCACTGAAGTGTAAGTGTACATATAATTATTTCCTTAATTTAGACAAGACTATACAATTTGTGGACAAATAGCTGAAAATATCTGAGTCCTTATTAAGAATTATCCCAAAAAACGATACATATTGAGATTATTATATTCATGTAAAGCGGTAAACCCTTGCAGGTCATTCAGCGCAAGGGGTGGTGGACGCTCGATCCTCCTTCCAGTAATCGTAAAACAGACACGAAACTCTTGCAGCTAGTCAGGCTAAGAGAAGAATCGATAAATATAAAGAATTAATACGAGAAGAGTGTTAACCCATGCTGGTGTTAACCCATGCTGGTGTTAACCCATGCTGGTGTTAACCCATGCTGGTGTTAAACATGAGTTTTGACTTGTAGCTGCAAACGTCGGGGTTCTCAATCAGTTTTAGTAAATCTTAAACTTATTGAATAAAACTTGCCGTAATTATTCACTGTTTATTGTGCAAATGGTTTATGGCCGTAGTAATTGTGAGGTTGTTACTGCCAGGGACAAGTTACTATGTATATCCTTCCCTGCCAGGGACAAGTTACCATGTATACGCTTCCTTGCCAGGGACAAGTTACCATGTATACCCTTCCTTGCCAGGGACAAGTTACCATGTATGCCTTTCCCTGCCAGGGACAAGTTACCATGTATACCCTTCCTTGCCAGGGACAAGTTACTATGTATATCCTTCCCTGACAGGGACAAGTTACCATGTATACCCTTCCTTGCCAGGGACAAGTTACCATGTATACACTTCCTTGCCAGGGACAAGTTACCATGTATACCCTTCCTTGCCAGGGACAAGTTACCATGTATACCCTTCCTTGCCAGGGACAAGTTACCATGTATACCCTTCCTTGCCAGGGACAAGTTACCATGTATACCTTTCCTTGCCAGGGACAAGTTACCATGTATACCCTTCCCTGACAGGGACAAGTTACCATGTATACCCTTCCTTCAACACACGTCCTATATTTGTGTGTGGGAAATAGTGTTAGACTTGTAGTGCAAGTGTAAGACTAATAGATCGTTGTGTAAGACTAATAGATGGTTGTGTAAGACTAATAGATGATTGTGTAAGACTAATGGATCGTTGTGTAAGACTAATGGATGGTTGTGTAAGACTAGTGGATGGTTGTGTAAGACTAATAGATGGTTGTGTAAGACTAATAGATGGTTCTGTAAAACTAATGGATCGTTGTGTAAGACTAATGGATGGTTGTGTAAGACTAGTGGATGGTTGTGTAAGACTAATAGATGGTTGTGTAAGATTAATGGATCGTTGTGTAAGACTAATAGATGGTTGTGTAAAGCTAATGGATCGTTGTGTAACACTAATGGATGGTTGTGTAAGACTAGAGGATGGTTGTGTAAGACTAATAGATAGTTGTGTAAGACTAATAGATGGTTGTGTAAGACTAGTGGATGGTTGTGTAAGACTAGTAGATGGATGTGTAAGACTAGTAGATGGATGTGTAAGACTAGTAGATGGTTGTGTAAGACTAATAGATGGTTGTGTAAGACTAGTAGATGGTTGTGTAAGACTAGTAGATGGATGTGTAAGACTAGTAGATGGATGTGTAAGACTAGTAGATGGTTGTGTAAGACTAATAGATGGTTGTGTAAGACTAGTAGATGGTTGTGTAAGACTAGTAGATGGATGTGTAAGACTAGTGGATGGTTATGTAAGACTAGTAGATGGTTGTGTAAGACTAGTAGATGGTTGTGTAAGACTAGTAGATGGTTGTGTAAGACTAGTAGATGGTTGTGTAAGACTAGTAGATGGTTGTGTAAGACTAATAGATGGTTGTGTAAGACTAGTAGATGGCTGTGTAAGACTAATAGGTGGTTGTGTAAGACTAGTAGGTGGTTGTGTAAGACTAATAGATGGTTGTGTAAGACTAGTAGATGGTTGTGTAAGACTAATAGATGGTTGTGTAAGACTAGTAGATGGTTGTGTAAGACTAGTAGATGGTTGTGTAAGACTAGTAGATGGTTGTGTAAGACTAGTAGATGGTTGTGTAAGACTAGTAGATGGTTGTGTAAGACTAGTAGATGGTTGTGTAAGACTAATAGATGGTTGTGTAAGACTAGTAGATGGTTGTGTAAGACTAGTAGATGGTTGTGTAAGACTAGTAGATGGTTGTGTAAGACTAGTAGATGGTTGTGTAAGACTAGTAGATGGTTGTGTAAGACTAGTAGATGGTTGTGTAAGACTAGTAGATGGTTGTGTAAGACTAATAGATGGTTGTGTAAGACTAGTAGATGGTTGTGTAAGACTAGTAGATGGTTGTGTAAGACTAGTAGATGGTTGTGTAAGACTAGTAGATGGTTGTGTAAGACTAGTAGACGGTTGTGTAAGACTAGTAGATTGTTGTGTAAGACTAGTAGATGGTTGTGTAAGACTAGTAGATGGTTGTGTAAGACTAGTAGACGGTTGTGTAAGACTAGTAGATTGTTGTGTAAGACTAGTAGATGGTTGTGTAAGACTAGTAGATGGTTGTGTAAGACTAGTAGACGGTTGTGTAAGACTAGTAGACGGATATGTGTGTAAGACTCTTACATGTATATAATTGTAAGACTAATAGATTAATATAAATGTGTTAGAAGATTTTAAATTAAGACAATTAAGTGATGATGTAGGAGCACACTCAGCATCTTCCATCATCTCTGACCACACGCAGCATCTTCCATCATCTCTGACCACACGCAGCATCTTCCATCATCTCTGACCACACGCAGCATCTTCCATCATCTCTGACCACACGCAGCATCTTCCATCATCTCTGACCACACGCAGCATCTTCTATCATCTCTGACCACACGCAGCATCTTCCATCATCTCTGACCACACGCAGCATCTTCCATCATCTCTGACCACACGCAGCATCTTCCATCATCTCTGACCACACGCAGCATCTTCCATCATCTCTGACCACACGCAGCATCTTCCATCATCTCTGACCACACGCAGCATCTTCCATCATCTCTGACCACACGCAGCATCTTCCATCATCTCTGACCACACACAGCATCTTCCATCATCTCTGACCACACGCAGCATCTTCCATCATCTCTGACCACACGCAGCATCTTCCATCATCTCTGACCACACGCAGCATCTTCCATCATCTCTGACCACACGCAGCATCTTCCATCATCTCTGACCACACGCAGCATCTTCCATCATCTCTGACCACACGCAGCATCTTCCATCATCTCTGACCACACGCAGCATCTTCCATCTCTGACCACACGCAGCATCTTCCATCTCTGACCACACGCAGCATCTTCCATCTCTGACCACACGCAGCATCTTCCATCATCTCTGACCACACGCAGCATGTTCCATCATCTCTGACCACACGCAGCATCTTCCATCATCTCTGACCACACGCAGCATCTTCCATCATCTCTGACCACACGCAGCATCTTCCATCATCTCTGACCACACGCAGCATCTTCCATCATCTCTGACCACACGCAGCATCTTCCATCATCTCTGACCACATGCAGCATCTTCCATCATCTCTGACAACATGCAGCATGTTCCATCATCTCTGACCACACGCAGCATCTTCCATCATCTCTGACAACACGCAGCATCTTCCATCATCTCTGACCACATGCAGCATCTTCCATCATCTCTGACCACACGCAGCATCTTCCATCATCTCTGACCACACGCAGCATCTTCCATCATCTCTGACCACACGCAGCATCTTCCATCATCTCTGACCACACCCAGCATCTTCCATCATCTCTGACCACACAACTCACTGCTAATTGTGTGATCTATACACAGCTTCAATAATATGTATAGTAAAACAAAGCCACGAGAGCGCGATCTGAGTAACGGCCAGCTTGAGAGGCAGAGACGAAGCTGAGGCTCGACCTCTCCCAGCTTGAGAGGCAGAGACGAAGCTGAGGCTCGACATCTGCCAGCTTGAGAGGCAGAGACGATGCTGAGGCTCGACGTCTGCCAGCTTGAGAGGCAGAGACGATGCTGAGGCTCGACTTCTGCCAGCTTGAGAGGCAGAGTCGGAGCTGAAGCTCGACATCTGACAGCTTGAGAGGCAGAGACGAATCTGAGACTCGACCTCTGCCAGCTTGAGAGGCAGAGACAAAGGTGAGGCTCGACCTCTGCCAGCTTGAGAGGCAGAGACAAAGCTGAGGCTCCAGCTCTGCCAGCTTGAGAGGCAGAGTCAGAGCTGAAGCTCGACCTCTGCCAGCTTGAGAGTCAGAGACAAAGCTGAGGCTCCAGCTCTGCCAGCTTGAGAGGCAGAGTCAGAGCTGAGGCTCGACCTCTGCCAGCTTGAGAGTCCGAGACAAAGCTGAGGCTCGACCTCTGCCAGCGTGAGAGGCAGAGTCAGAGCTGAGGCTCGACTTCTGCAAGCTTGAGAGGCAGAAACAAAGCTGAGGCTCGACCTCTGCTAGCTTGAGAGGCAGAGTCAGAGCTGAGGCTCGACCTCTGCCAGCTTCAGAGGCAGAGACAAAGCTGAGGCTCGACCTTGGGCAGCTTGAGAGGCAGAGTCAGAGCCGAGGCTCGACCTCTGCCAGCTTGAGAGGCAGAGTCAGAGATGAGGCTCGACATCTGCCAGCTTGAGAGGCAGAAACGAATCTGAGACTCTACCTCTGCCAGCTTGAGAGGCAGAGACAAAGCTGAGGCTCGACCTCTGCCAGCTTGAGAGGCAGAGACAAAGCTGAGGCTCCAGCTCTGCCAGCTTGAGAGGCAGAGTCAGAGCTGAGGCTCGACCTCTGCCAGCTTGAGAGTCAGAGACAAAGCTGAGGCTCGACTTCTGCCAGCTTGAGAGGCAGAGTCAGAGATGAGGTTCGACCTCTGCCAGCTTGAGAGGCAGAGTCAGAGATGAGGCTCGACCTCTGCCAGCTTGAGAGGCAGAGACAAAGCTGAGGCTCGACCTCTGCCAGCTTGAGAGGCAGAGTCAGAGATGAGGCTCGACCTCTGCCAGCTTGAGAGTCAGAGTCAGAGCTGAGACTCGACCTCTGTCAGCTTGAGAGGCAGAGTCAGAGATGAGGCTCGACCTCTGCCAGCTTGAGAGGCAGAGACAAAGCTGAGGCTCGACCTCTGCCAGCTTGAGAGGCAGAGACAAAGCTGAGGCTCGACCTTTGCCAGCTTGAGAGGCAGAGACAAAGCTGAGGCTCCAGCTCTGCCAGCTTGAGAGGCAGAGTCAGAGCTGAGGCTCGACCTCTGCCAGCTTGAGAGCCAAAGACAAAGCTGAGGCTCCAGCTCTGCCAGCTTGAGAGGCAGAGTCAAAGCTGAGGCTCGACCTCTGCCAGCTTGAGAGTCCGAGACAAAGCTGAGGCTCGACCTCTGCCAGCTTGAGAGGCAGAGTCAGAGCTGAGGCTCGACTTCTGCCAGCTTGAGAGGCAGAGACAAAGCTGAGGCTCGACCTCTGCTAGCTTGAGAGGCAGAGTCAGAGCTGAGGCTCGACCTCTGCCAGCTTCAGAGGCAGAGACAAAGCTGAGGCTCAACCTTTGGCAGCTTGAGAGGCAGAGTCAGAGATGAGGCTCGACCTCTGCCAGCTTGAGAGGCAGAGACGAATCTGAGACTCCATCTCTTCCAGCTTGTGAGGCAGAGACAAAGCTGAGGCTCGACCTCTGCCAGCTTGAGAGTCAGAGACAAAGCTGAGGCTCGACCTCTGCCAGCTTGAGAGGCAGAGTCAGAGCTGAGGCTCGACCTCTGCCAGCTTGAGAGGCAGAGTCAGAGATGAGGTTCGACCTCTGCCAGCTTGAGAGGCAGAGACAAAGCTGAGGCTCCAGCTCTGCCAGCTTGAGAGGCAGAGACAAAGCTGAGGCTCGACCTCTCCCAGCTTGAGAGGCAGAGTCAGAGATGAGGTTCGACCTCTGCCAGCTTGAGAGGCAGAGACAAAGCTGAGGCTCGACCTCTGCCAGCTTGAGAGGCAGAGTCAGAGCTGAGGCTCGACCTCTGCCAGCTTGAGAGTCCGAGACAAAGCTGAGGCTCGACCTCTGCCAGCTTGAGAGGCAGAGTCAGAGCTGAGGCTCGACTTCTGCCAGCTTGAGAGACAGAGACAGAGCTGAGGCTCGACCTCTGCTAGCTTCAGAGGCAGAGTCAGAGCTGAGGCTCGACCTCTGCCAGCTTCAGAGGCAGAGACAAAGCTGAGGCTCAACCTTTGGCAGCTTGAGAGGCAGAGTCAGAGATGAGGCTCGACCTCTGCCAGCTTGAGAGGCAGAGACAAAGCTGAGGCTCGACCTCTGCTAGCTTGAGAGTCAGAGACAAAGCTGAGGCTCCAGCTCTGCCAGCTTGAGAGGCAGAGTCAGAGCTGAGGCTCGACCTCTGCCAGCTTGAGATTCAGAGACAAAGCTGAGGCTCGAGTTCTGCTAGCTTGAGAGGCAGAGACAAAGCTGAGGCTCGATCTCTCCCAGCTTGAGAGGCAGAGTCAGAGATGAAGTTCGACCTCTGCCAGCTTGAGAGGCTTTGTAGATGAATGGTTCAGAGAACCGACATGTTGATAAATTAGACACATGTGCAACTCTTGGGTATCTTTATTGAGGAAACGTTTCGCCACACAGTGGCTTCATCAGTCCATACAAGGGAGAATCTTGAAGAACAGGAGGAGAATGAGGTAATCAGTCCCTCAACCTTGAGTCGATGTGGTCAGTCCATCAATCTTGAATAGAATACGGCATACGTGCTGAGAAGGAGCTTATAAACCGTTGGCAGGAGAGGTGCAGCAGTCATAGGTCGTGTAACATTTGTTCAATGTTGAAGTAGGTCGTGCCCAAGAATTAGGCAAGCGAAGAATTCCCAAGTATTAAGATCCCAAGAAGTTGCAGTGTCTGACAGGTTTGTAGATGAATGGTTCAGAGAACCGACATGTTGATAAATTAGACACATGTGCAACTCTTGGGTATCTTTATTGAGGAAACGTTTCGCCACACAATGGCTTCATCAGTCCATACAAAGGAGAATCTTGAAGAACAGGAGGAGAATGAGGTAATCAGTCCCTCAACCTTGAGTCGATGTGGTCAGTCCATCAATCTATTCTATTCAAGATTGATGGACTGACCACATCGACTCAAGGTTGAGGGACTGATTACCTCATTCTCCTCCTGTTCTTCAAGATTCTCCTTTGTATGGACTGATGAAGCCACTGTGTGGCGAAACGTTTCCTCAAAGATACCCAAGAGTTGCACATGTGTCTAATTTATCAGCTTGAGAGGCAGAATCAGAGATGAGGCTCGACCTCTGCCAGCTTGAGAGGCAGAGACAAAGCTGAGGCTCGACCTCTGCCAGCTTGAGAGGCAGAGTCAGAGATGAGGCTCGACCTCTGCCAGCTTGAGAGGCAGAGTCAGAGCTAAGGCTCGACCTCTGCCAGCTTGAGAGGCAGAGTCAGAGATGAGGCTCGACCTCTGCCAGCTTGAGAGTCAGAGACAAAGCTGAGGCTCGACCTCTGCCAGCTTGAGAAGCAGAGACAATGCTGAGGCTCGACCTCTGCCAGCTTGAGAGGCAGAGACAAAGCTGAGGCTCGACCTCTGCCAGCTTGAGAGGCAGAGACAAAGCTGAGGCTCGACCTCTGCCAACTTGAGAGGCAGAGGCAGAGCTGAGGCTCGACTTCTGCCAGCTTGAGAGGTAGAGACAAAGCTGAGGCTCGACCTCTGCCAGCTTGAGAGGCAGAGTCAGAGATGAGGCTCGACCTTTGCCAGCTTAAGAGGCAGAGCCAGAGCTGAGGCTCGACCTCTGCCAACTTGAGAGGCAGAGACAAAGCTGAGGCTTGACTTCTGCCAGCTTGAGAGTATGAGACAAAGCTGAGGCTCGACCTCTGCCAGCTTGAGAGGCAGAGTCAGAGCTGAGGCTCGACCTCTGCTAGCTTGAGAGGCAGAGTCAGAGCTGAGGCTCGACCTCTGCCAGCTTCAGAGGCAGAGACAAAGCTGAGGCTCAACCTTTGGCAGCTTGAGAGGCAGAGTCAGAGATGAGGCTCGACCTCTGCCAGCTTGAGAGGCAGAGACGAATCTGAGACTCGAACTCTGCCAGCTTGAGAGTCAGAGACAAAGCTGAGGTCTCAGTAGTAGTAACCAGTTACCAGTAACCAGTAACCAGTGTACCAGTAGTTGACTCACTACCAACTGTCTCTGCCTGAGTCATTGTCTGTATTCATATTGTGCTGACCACAGCAGTATTCAAAGACCCCCTCACATATGGGTACTGTGGGCGGCGGATTTAAGTTTTTACAGGTAATTCAAGACGTTAGAAGACTGTGAGTAGCCGGCAGGGTCAAAGGTGAACCGTCTCACCCACCAGCTACTCGCTCCCCTCACAACCTCCAGCCTGCAAGCCTGTTGCAGCCGTTTTTTCAAGCTTCCTGGCTTAGTTCGGGTGCTAATTGCTTCAATCTCCGAGGGGTTGACCCGGATTTTGCAATTAAGCCAGTCAGTAAGCCAGACTGTGGAAGTGAACGCCAGTCAGCCTATCATCCAGCCTGTCTCCTGTCATCCACCTGCTCCTCCATGCTGTGTGCATCGTTACACGTCTTCCAGTCAGCCATTCTCGTGGGTTAAGCCAGTCAGCCAACCCAGCTTCTAACCCAGCTGAGAGAGAGAAGTAAGCCACGCAAGTTCAGAGCCTCTGAAGTATCATCTCATGTATCGCTTTGTGCTCCCAGTTGGATGCTAAGCGTGGTTTTCACCATTCCTGTAGCATAGAGTGGCTTATCAAGCCACCTTCGTGGGTAGTGAGTGGAGTGCGTGCCAGAGCGCCAGCGAGAGTCACACCCACCACCATTCTACTCACACCACCCACCACCAACCACCCACCACCAGCCATCCACCCCATCTACCTGTGGCTGTTTGCACCCTTGTACCGGGTCCTAATCCTGTTTTGGCTCACATAATTGGTCAAGAGATGTAGCTGAGCACCACCGATAAAGCCAGTTATGTGAGTCCACCGAGAAAGCGCATTTCTTCCGACAACAGTGAGTGTAGGAGGCGTCAGTCATCACCGCGCAGGACAACCTACAACCTACCCTCATCACCAGTCATCACCGTCGACTACTACAGACTTCTGTGATAACTTTCTGTTTAGAGACATTTTTCTTGCATTTAAAGACATTTGCGTGTGTGAGACATTTATAGTGAATTTCTTGTATACTCTAAACCTTGTGTTTTCAGTGTAACTTTATTATTGCAGTAATTATTTCTACACCTTATTTTGTTGCACTTGTTTTGCAGTGAATTTCCACTTAAGCTTGTGTCATTTCTCTATTTTTTTTTTGGCCTTATGTCCTTGAGTAAGTTCACTGAGATCATGTCCCAGTCACTTTTGAATGTTCACTTAGTGTATCATGCCAGTCAAAGTCAATATGAATCAGTCCACAGTACCAACATTCCCTTACTGACTGAAAGATAATACCTAGCCCTTGAGCAATGTGCTTGTTCTCACAGCTTGTATCTGAGATTTGTTAAAGTGCTGCGAAATGTGAAGTTCAGATTAAGTTCCTATAGATCCGTGAATTACTTATTAACGTAGCCGAGTGGTCAGGCACTAGTAATACTGTCACTCCTGTCTGGACTCCAGCCACAATATCATGCACGCAGGATAGTGCTGACTACTATCCTTGCGATGGCGACTTGTTCAAGTATTCGTTCCCTCCCAGAGATGACACTCATTCTGCATATGTCAATCTTACCCTAGCAGAGTTGGGGTTAAATGTAAATAACCTGTATAGATGAATAATTACAGTATCAACTTATCAGTATTCAAGAATTTTTTTTTGTGTTCATGTTCTCTCCGCATTCTGAGAGTTAACAGTCTAGATTTGAGTGCACCGAATCTGCCTTTCTGTTAAACACTCTTTCTTTGTATATATTCCTTCCTCAGAATCCATAGATCACATGAATACAGATCGATCGATCAAATTTTTTTTATCACTTCCACTGTGTAATCCCAACGTTGAGTTTCATTCGATGAGTTGTGCTATATTATACCTTGTATTGCATTACAGTTTCAGTTATGTAAGCTTCCATTCCAATGTTCTACTTATGTATGTTATAATGTTTAATTGTTGTGTACTTTGACATTGTATAGAATCAGCCCAAGCCGTATACCTGCCATCTCTAGTTTGTATTAGTTGTATGTCGGGACGACATACGTTAGCGTCGCCAAGCTCTCAGTAGTAGTAACCAGTTACCAGTAACCAGTAACCAGTGTACCAATAGTTGACTCACTACCAACCGTCTCTGCCTGAGTCACTGTCTGTATTCATATTGTGCTGACCACAGCAGTATTCAAAGACCCCCTCACATATGGGTACTGTGGGCGGCCAGTCAGTGTTACGAGAGTGAGCAAGGAGACAAGGTTACGGCTGTTAGAGCGCTCCCCACATTATCCGTAATTATACGTACTTCCAGCCTACGTGAGTATTACTTTACCCTATCCACGTGTTCGAACTCCCACATGATAGAGGCTCCAGCTCTGCCAGCTTGAGAGGCAAAGTCAGAGCTGAGGCTCGACCTCTGCCAGCTTGAGAGTCAAAGACAAAGCTGAGGCTCGAGTTCTGCCAGGTTTGAGAGGCAGAGACAAAGCTGAGGCTCGACCTCTCCCAGCTTGAGAGGTAGAGACAAAGTTGAGACTCGACCTCTGCCAGCTTGAGAGGCAGAGTCAGAGATGAGGCTCGATCTCTGCCAGCTTGAGAGGCAGAATCAGAGATGAGGCTCGACCTCTGCCAGCTTGAGAGGTAGAGACAAAGTTGAGACTCGACCTCTGCCAGCTTGAGAGGCAGAGTCAGAGATGAGGCTCGATCTCTGCCAGCTTGAGAGGCACAGTCAGAGCTGAGGCTCGACCTCTGCCAGCTTGAGAGGCAGAGTCAGAGATGAGGCTCCACCTCTGCCAGCTTGAGAGTCAGAGACAAAGATGAGGCTCGACCTCTGCCAGCTTGAGAAGCAGAGACAAAGCTGAGGCTCGACCTCTGCCAGCTTGAGAGGCAGAGACAAAGCTGAGGCTCGACCTCTGCCAGCTTGAGATTCAGAGACAAAGCTGAGGCTTGACCTCTGCCAACTTGAGAGGCAGAGGCAGAGCTGAGGCTCGACTTCTGCCAGCTTGAAAGGTAGAGACAAAGCTGAGGCTCGACCTCTGCCAGCTTGAGAGGCAGAGACAGATCTGAGGCTCGACCTCTGCCAGCTTTAGAGGCAGAGACAAAGCTGAAGCTCGACCTCTGCCAGCTTGAGAGGCAGAGACAAAGCTGAGGTTTGACCTCTGCCAGCTTGAGAGGCAGAGACAAAGCTGAGGCTCGACCTCTGCCAACTTGAGAGGCATAGGCAGAGCTGAGGCTCGACTTCTGCCAGCTTTAGAGGTAGAGACAAAGCTAAGGATCGACCTCTGCCAGCTTGAGAGGCAGAGTCAGAGATGAGGCTCGACCTCTGCCAGCTTAAGAGGCAGAGCCAGAGCTGAGGCTCGACCTCTGCCAACTTGAGAGGCAGAGACAAAGCTGAGGCTCGACCTCTGCCAGCTTGAGAGTCAGAGACAAAGCTGAAGCTCGACCTCTGCCAGCTTGAGAGGCAGAGACAAAGCTGAGGCTCGACCTCTGCCAGCTTGAGAGTCAGAGACAATGCTGAGGCTCGACCTCTGCCAGCTTGAGAGGCAGAGACAAAGGTGAGGCTCGACCTCTGCCAGCTTGAGAGTCAGAGACAGATCTGAGGCTCGACCTCTGCCAGCTTGAGAGTCAGAGACAAAGCTGAGGCTCGACCTCTGCTAGCTTGAGAAGCAGAGACAAAGCTGAGGCTCGACCTCTGCCAGCTTGAGATTCAGAGACAAAGCTGAGGCTCGACCTCTGCCAACTTGAGAGGCAGAGGCAGAGCTGAGGCTCGACTTCTGCCAGCTTGAGAGGTAGAGACAAAGCTGAGGCTCGACCTCTGCCAGCTTGAGAGGCAGAGACAGATCTGAGGCTCGACCTCTGCCAGCTTTAGAGGCAGAGACAAAGCTGAAGCTCGACCTCTGCCAGCTTGAGAGGCAGAGACAAAGCTGAGGCTCGACCTCTGCCAACTTGAGAGGCATAGGCAGAGCTGAGGCTCGACTTCTGCCAGCTTTAGAGGTAGAGACAAAGCTAAGGATCGACCTCTGCCAGCTTGAGAGGCAGAGTCAGAGATGAGGCTCGACCTCTGCCAGCTTAAGAGGCAGAGCCAGAGCTGAGGCTCGACCTCTGCCAGCTTGAGAGGCAGAGACAAAGCTGAGGCTCGACCTCTGCCAGCTTGAGAGGCAGAGACAAAGCTGAAGCTCGACCTCTGCCAGCTTGAGAGGCAGAGACAAAGCTGAGGCTCGACCTCTGCCAGCTTGAGAGGCAGAGACAAAGGTGAGGCTCGACCTCTGCCAGCTTGAGAGTCAGAGACAGATCTGAGGCTCGACCTCTGCCAGCTTGAGAGTCAGAGACAGATCTGAGGCTCGACCTCTGCCAGCTTGAGAGTCAGAGACGGACCTGAGGCTCGACCTCTGCCAGCATGAGAGTCAGAGACAGACCTGAGGCTCGACCTCTGCCAGCTTGAGAGTCAGAGACAGACCTGAGGCTCGACCTCTGCCAGCTTGAGAGTCAGAGACAGACCTGAGGCTCGACCTCTGCCAGCTTGAGAGTCAGAGACAGACCTGAGGCTCGACCTCTGCCAGCTTGAGAGTCAGAGACAGACCTGAGGCTCGACCTCTGCCAGCTTGAGAGTCAGAGACAGACCTGAGGCTCGACCTCTGCCAGCTTGAGAGTCAGAGACAGACCTGAGGCTCGACCTCTGCCAGCTTGAGAGTCAGAGACGGACCTGAGGCTCGACCTCTGCCAGCTTGAGAGTCAGAGATAGACCTGAGGCTCGACCTCTGCCAGCTTGAGAGTCAGAGACAGACCTGAGGCTCGACCTCTGCCAGCTTGAGAGTCAGAGACAGACCTGAGGCTCGACCTCTGCCAGCTTGAGAGTCAGAGACGGACCTGAGGCTCGACCTCTGCCAGCTTGAGAGTCAGAGACAGACCTGAGGCTCGACCTCTGCCAGCTTGAGAGTCAGAGACAGACCTGAGGCTCGACCTCTGCCAGCTTGAGAGTCAGAGACAGACCTGAGGCTCGACCTCTGCCAGCTTGAGAGTCAGAGACAGACCTGAGGCTCGACCTCTGCCAGCTTGAGAGTCAGAGACAGACCTGAGGCTCGACCTCTGCCAGCTTGAGAGTCAGAGACAGACCTGAGGCTCGACCTCTGCCGGCTTGAGAGTCAGAGACGGACCTGAGGCTCGACCTCTGCCAGCTTGAGAGTCAGAGACAGACCTGAGGCTCGACCTCTGCCAGCTTGAGAGTCAGAGACAGACCTGAGGCTCGACCTCTGCCAGCTTGAGAGTCAGAGACGGACCTGAGGCTCGACCTCTGCCAGCTTGAGAGTCAGAGACAGACCTGAGGCTCGACCTCTGCCAGCTTGAGAGTCAGAGACAGACCTGAGGCTCGACCTCTGCCAGCTTGAGAGTCAGAGACAGACCTGAGGCTCGACCTCTGCCAGCTTGAGAGTCAGAGACAGACCTGAGGCTCGACCTCTGCCAGCTTGAGAGTCAGAGACGGACCTGAGGCTCGACCTCTGCCAGCTTGAGAGTCAGAGACAGACCTGAGGCTCGACCTCTGCCAGCTTGAGAGTCAGAGACAGACCTGAGGCTCGACCTCTGCCAGCTTGAGAGTCAGAGACAGACCTGAGGCTCGACCTCTGCCAGCTTGAGAGTCAGAGACGGACCTGAGGCTCGACCTCTGCCAGCTTGAGAGTCAGAGACAGACCTGAGGCTCGACCTCTGCCAGCTTGAGAGTCAGAGACAGACCTGAGGCTCGACCTCTGCCAGCTTGAGAGTCAGAGACAGACCTGAGGCTCGACCTCTGCCAGCTTGAGAGTCAGAGACGGACCTGAGGCTCGACCTCTGCCAGCTTGAGAGTCAGAGACAGACCTGAGGCTCGACCTCTGCCAGCTTGAGAGTCAGAGACAGACCTGAGGCTCGACCTCTGCCAGCTTGAGAGTCAGAGACGGACCTGAGGCTCGACCTCTGCCAGCTTGAGAGTCAGAGACAGACCTGAGGCTCGACCTCTGCCAGCTTGAGAGTCAGAGACGGACCTGAGGCTCGACCTCTGCCAGCTTGAGAGTCAGAGACAGACCTGAGGCTCGACCTCTGCCAGCTTGAGAGTCAGAGACGGACCTGAGGCTCGACCTCTGCCAGCTTGAGAGTCAGAGACAGATCTGAGGCTCGACCTCTGCCAGCTTGAGAGTCAGAGACAGACCTGAGGCTCGACCTCTGCCAGCTTGAGAGTCAGAGACAGACCTGAGGCTCGACCTCTGCCAGCTTGAGAGTCAGAGACAGACCTGAGGCTCGACCTCTGCCAGCTTGAGAGTCAGAGACAGACCTGAGGCTCGACCTCTGCCAGCTTGAGAGTCAGAGACAGACCTGAGGCTCGACCTCTGCCAGCTTGAGAGTCAGAGACAGACCTGAGGCTCGACCTCTGCCAGCTTGAGAGTCAGAGACGGACCTGAGGCTCGACCTCTGCCAGCTTGAGAGTCAGAGACAGACCTGAGGCTCGACCTCTGCCAGCTTGAGAGTCAGAGACAGACCTGAGGCTCGACCTCTGCCAGCTTGAGAGTCAGAGACAGACCTGAGGCTCGACCTCTGCCAGCTTGAGAGTCAGAGACAGACCTGAGGCTCGACCTCTGCCAGCTTGAGAGTCAGAGACAGACCTGAGGCTCGACCTCTGCCAGCTTGAGAGTCAGAGACAGACCTGAGGCTCGACCTCTGCCAGCTTGAGACTCAGAGACAGACCTGAGGCTCGACCTCTGCCAGCTTGAGAGTCAGAGACAGACCTGAGGCTCGACCTCTGCCAGCTTGAGAGTCAGAGACGGACCTGAGGCTCGACCTCTGCCAGCTTGAGAGTCAGAGACAGACCTGAGGCTCGACCTCTGCCAGCTTGAGAGTCAGAGACAGACCTGAGGCTCGACCTCTGCCAGCTTGAGAGTCAGAGACAGACCTGAGGCTCGACCTCTGCCAGCTTGAGAGTCAGAGACAGACCTGAGGCTCGACCTCTGCCAGCTTGAGAGTCAGAGACAGACCTGAGGCTCGACCTCTGCCAGCTTGAGAGTCAGAGACAGACCTGAGGCTCAACCTCTGCCAGCTTGAGAGTCAGAGACAGACCTGAGGCTCGACCTCTGCCAGCTTGAGAGTCAGAGACGGACCTGAGGCTCGACCTCTGCCAGCTTGAGAGTCAGAGACAGACCTGAGGCTCGACCTCTGCCAGCTTGAGAGTCAGAGACGGACCTGAGGCTCGACCTCTGCCAGCTTGAGAGTCAGAGACGGACCTGAGGCTCGACCTCTGCCAGCTTGAGAGTCAGAGACAGACCTGAGGCTCGACCTCTGCCAGCTTGAGAGTCAGAGACGGACCTGAGGCTCGACCTCTGCCAGCTTGAGAGTCAGAGACGGACCTGAGGCTCGACCTCTGCCAGCTTGAGAGTCAGAGACAGACCTGAGGCTCGACCTCTGCCAGCTTGAGAGTCAGAGACAGACCTGAGGCTCAACCTCTGCCAGCTTGAGAGTCAGAGACAGACCTGAGGCTCGACCTCTGCCAGCTTGAGAGTCAGAGACGGACCTGAGGCTCGACCTCTGCCAGCTTGAGAGTCAGAGACAGACCTGAGGCTCGACCTCTGCCAGCTTGAGAGTCAGAGACGGACCTGAGGCTCGACCTCTGCCAGCTTGAGAGTCAGAGACAGACCTGAGGCTCGACCTCTGCCAGCTTGAGAGTCAGAGACGGACCTGAGGCTCGACCTCTGCCAGCTTGAGAGTCAGAGACGGACCTGAGGCTCGACCTCTGCCAGCTTGAGAGTCAGAGACAGACCTGAGGCTCGACCTCTGCCAGCTTGAGAGTCAGAGACGGACCTGAGGCTCGACCTCTGCCAGCTTGAGAGTCAGAGACGGACCTGAGGCTCGACCTCTGCCAGCTTGAGAGTCAGAGACAGACCTGAGGCTCGACCTCTGCCAGCTTGAGAGTCAGAGACGGACCTGAGGCTCGACCTCTGCCAGCTTGAGAGTCAGAGACAGACCTGAGGCTCGACCTCTGCCAGCTTGAGAGTCAGAGACGGACCTGAGGCTCGACCTCTGCCAGCTTGAGAGTCAGAGACAGACCTGAGGCTCGACCTCTGCCAGCTTGAGAGTCAGAGACAGACCTGAGGCTCGACCTCTGCCAGCTTGAGAGTCAGAGACGGACCTGAGGCTCGACCTCTGCCAGCTTGAGAGTCAGAGACATACCTGAGGCTCGACCTCTGCCAGCTTGAGAGTCAGAGACAGACCTGAGGCTCGACCTCTGCCAGCTTGAGAGTCAGAGACAGACCTGAGGCTCGACCTCTGCCAGCTTGAGAGTCAGAGACGGACCTGAGGCTCGACCTCTGCCAGCTTGAGAGTCAGAGACAGACCTGAGGCTCGACCTCTGCCAGCTTGAGAGTCAGAGACAGACCTGAGGCTCGACCTCTGCCAGCTTGAGAGTCAGAGACAGACCTGAGGCTCGACCTCTGCCAGCTTGAGAGTCAGAGACGGACCTGAGGCTCGACCTCTGCCAGCTTGAGAGTCAGAGACAGACCTGAGGCTCGACCTCTGCCAGCTTGAGAGTCAGAGACAGACCTGAGGCTCGACCTCTGCCAGCTTGAGAGTCAGAGACAGACCTGAGGCTCGACCTCTGCCAGCTTGAGAGTCAGAGACAGACCTGAGGCTCGACCTCTGCCAGCTTGAGAGTCAGAGACGGACCTGAGGCTCGACCTCTGCCAGCTTGAGAGTCAGAGACAGACCTGAGGCTCGACCTCTGCCAGCTTGAGAGTCAGAGACAGACCTGAGGCTCGACCTCTGCCAGCTTGAGAGTCAGAGACAGACCTGAGGCTCGACCTCTGCCAGCTTGAGAGTCAGAGACGGACCTGAGGCTCGACCTCTGCCAGCTTGAGAGTCAGAGACAGACCTGAGGCTCGACCTCTGCCAGCTTGAGAGTCAGAGACAGACCTGAGGCTCGACCTCTGCCAGCTTGAGAGTCAGAGACGGACCTGAGGCTCGACCTCTGCCAGCTTGAGAGTCAGAGACGGACCTGAGGCTCGACCTCTGCCAGCTTGAGAGTCAGAGACGGACCTGAGGCTCGACCTCTGCCAGCTTGAGAGTCAGAGACGGACCTGAGGCTCGACCTCTGCCAGCTTGAGAGTCAGAGACGGACCTGAGGCTCGACCTCTGCCAGCTTGAGAGTCAGAGACAGACCTGAGGCTCGACCTCTGCCAGCTTGAGAGTCAGAGACGGACCTGAGGCTCGACCTCTGCCAGCTTGAGAGTCAGAGACGGACCTGAGGCTCGACCTCTGCTGACAGTCGCAGTACAGTTGTCCTCCAGTCAACAACAACAACAAGCAGCCTGTTATATTCCGTACCTTTTTTTTTCATATTATTTTCTCTATGGTATTGAAGAAATATTCTTAGTGATATACCTTTAATATACCTTTGAAGAGTGTCGAGAGTTTATCTACTCTCTGAGCCCGGCCATGGGCCAGGCTCGTCTGGTGCTTGCCTGGTCAACTAGGCTGTTGCTGCTTGATTTTGCTAGATTTTGCTACATCATCCAGGATGTGATAGATGTGTGGGTCAGAGGCCACCAGCAGCAACAGCTTGGTTGACCTGACAAACGCCTGAAGAGCCTGACCCACGGCCGGGCTCTGAGAGTAGGAAAACTATCGGAACTCATCAAAGGTAACCATATTCTATCATATCCATTTAGATGTACGAATGTTGAGAACTTGAACTATCAGACTGTTGCTGCTCCCCTAAAGTGCTTGAGCTTGGGTGATCAAGAATCTTCTTGAAAGGATATCCACTTTCACCTTGGCTGTATTTCCCGCTTGCATTATTGTCAGTGGAAAGTCATCAGGATTTCTAGTGGCAGCCAGCGGAAGGCCTCGGTCAGGTGACCAAATCTCCAATTGCGGATCACCATATGACGAAGACCCGCGTCAGGAAATACTTGTCCTGTTTCCTGACAAACCCAGTTGACAGTTATGTCACCTTCCGATTCCAGTAAATTTGGTTAGAATCTTCATGGGAATAGATATGTCCTTATTGATACGAGTACAACCTACCTGAGATGGGTCCTCGCTGCTACGGTTTGTACCTATAGAGAAATGGGTAGGACTATGTGAGAATGAGTAGGACTATGCGAGAATGAGTAGGACTAAGCGAGAATGAGTAGGACTGAGTAGGACTAAGCGAGAATGAGTAGGACTATGCGAGAATGAGTAGGACTAAGCGAGAATGAGTAGGACTATGTGAGAATGAGTAGGACTAAGCGAGAATGAGTAGGACTATGCGAGAATGAGTAGGACTATGTGAGAATGAGTAGGACTATGCGAGAATGAGTAGGACTAAACGAGAATGAGTAGGACTAAGCGAGAATGAGTAGGACTATGCGAGAATGTGTAGGACTATGCGAGAATGAGTAGGACTATGCGAGAATGAGTAGGACTAAGCGAGAATGAGTAGGACTATGCAAGAATGAGTAGGACTATGCGAGAATGTGTAGGACTATGCGAGAATGAGTAGGACTATGCGAGAATGAGTAGGACTAAGCGAGAATGAGTAGGACTATGCAAGAATGAGTAGGACTAAGCGAGAATGAGTAGGACTATGCAAGAATGAGTAGGACTATGCGAGAATGAGTAGGACTATGCGAGAATGAGTAGGACTAAGCGAGAATGAGTAGGACTATGCGAGAATGAGTAGGACTATGCGAGAATGGGTAGGACTGTGCGAGAATGAGTAGGACTATGCGAGAATGAGTAGGACTAAGCAAGAATAAGTATGACTATGCGAGAATGAGTAGGACTAAGCAAGAATGAGTAGGACTATGCGAGAATGAGTAGGACTATGCAAGAATGAGTAGGACTATGCGAGAATGGGTAGGACTATGCGAGAATGAGTAGGACTATGCGAGAATGAGTAGGACTATGCGAGAATGAGTAGGACTATGCGAGAATGAGTAGGACTATGCGAGAATGAGCAGGACTATGCGAGAATGAGTAGGACTATGCGAGAATGAGTAGGACTATGCGAGAATGAGTAGGACTATGCGAGAATGAGTAGGACTATGCGAGAATGAGTAGGACTATGCGAGAATGAGTAGGACTATGCGAGAATGAGTAGGACTATGCGAGAATGAGCAGGACTATGCGAGAATGAGTAGGACTATGCGAGAATGAGCAGGACTATGCGAGAATGGGTATGACTTTGTTAAGGCTAGGACCATCGTGAGAACTGATGGGTGTTCGCTGGTAGAACCATCTCTGGTATGGAAGGATCGCAGTATGATATCGAGTCTTGAGAAAGTGCGGTATGTTGATCAGCTGAGTGCCAGCTGGAGACAGTCGTCTCGTAACCAGCTGTATAGCGATCAACCATGAAATATTTACGTGCTGCTATGTCTGGTCACCCAAGCCAGCACAAACATGAAAAATAAATCTTACTCTCGGGCGATGTAAGGGTCAGATTACGTCGTCTCAAATAGATCCGCTGACGTGGAAAGTCCGCCCGACTAAAAATTCCAATCAGCATTGACCAATCTTTCCAACCTCGCTTTTTCGTAGCGAGATCATAAAAGGTGCATATTTACAACGACCGCAGTGCCGTTTGCCGCGTCAATATGAATCATCATTATTGGGTTGCTATTGACTCGTGGGGGTTCAGTAGACACACGAGGGGTTCCGTCTAGGTTCAGAGAAGTCGAGTCGAGAGCTTGTCACCTAGAACATGTCATCTAAAATTTCTACATCAGAGAGCCATTGCAGAACTGCTGGAGGCGATGCTGGTGGCTCAGCGCACTTGATTACTGAGCTGCCGGTGGACCCCCTGCCCTCCAGCTCCACAAATATTCTTAATTATACGCATATCTCAGCGTAGAATGTGATGTTTTTTACGAGTTCAGGATAATGAAAAAGGTTAGACGAGTCACCGTCACGGAGCACAAAAAAGCAATTGTGTTTTTAGATTTATATACATTATTGTTGTTGTTGTTGTTTGCTGGTGCTGCTACTATGCTCGGAGTACAATTTTATCCACACTGAGACTGCTAAAGAGGGCGAAATTGGACTCAGTATACCGGTTATTATTGTAAACTTGAAAGGGTCAAACAGAGATCCAGTTTCTTAGATCAAGAGCATTTCACCAACATCGAGGTTCAGCTTTGAATGTTGTGTTTATATAAAATTTTATCGTCCACTGGAACCCCCGTAAACAAGACAGAGTCCAGGTTTGAACGGCAGTTTGTAGATTGTTTACAGGTTTAGATGGTTTAAGGGATTAGATGGCTTAGTGGGTGAACAACTGCCTCAGATAACAGAAAACACACAAAGGTAAAGGTTACTGAGATGTCTGGAATATAAGCCAGTTTGATGATGAGCTCTTGTTGGTGTGAGTGCAAGACCGGTGTTGTTACTGGTGCTATAGTTGGTATTAGTGTTGATACTGGTTCTAGTGTTGGTACTGGTGCAGGTACTGGTACTGGTGCAGGTTACAGTACAGTTACGGGTGCTGGTGCAGGTTACGGTGCAGGTACTGGTACTGGTGCAGGTTACAGTGCAGGTACTGGTGCAGTTACTGGTGCAGGTGCTGTGCTTGCAGGAGTTAGGTCATTACTCCAGAATTATTAACTCTTCACTCTAGGGTTCCAGTGCCCAGTTAAATTTACTCTTGAAATTCTGTGACTTTCACCTACACCACCTTTGATATGCCCTTAATGAGTTTCGAGAGTTTTTGTACTAGCAGAGCCAGGCTCGTCTGGTGCTCACTTAGTGCATTCCACTTATGTTGGTACTGATAAAATACTTCCTTGCGTCTCCATGGCTTGTCTGCGTCTTTGTCTTGTGTGTCCCGTGGTTCTCTCTACATCTCGGTCTGTTCCTGTCTGCTTTATTTAATCTTACGATTACTTTGTTGATCACAATACTGGCTTCCCTACCACCGCACTCCTAGCCTTGTTAGGAGTGTTAGGCAAGCCAGTTCCTCTAGTCATTCCCCTTCAGTTCCAGTACCAACCAATTTGCGGATGTTTACATGTTTTCGATTTTTGTTTTGACTAGATGCGAGCTCCTTGCTTATCCTGAGGTGGCCTGACGTAAATTGTGTATAAAATTATAATTGAATCTGTGTGCTTGTGGAAAGACTGTAAACCGAGTACAAGCATGAGGATATAAGGCTGAATATCGTACCATATGATTACCTAACGACACTTCCGGGGGTCATCGCCCCTGCGGCCCTGTTTTAGAGCAGACAACTTGGTTGCTGACTTGGCCACACGCAGTCCAACTTATACACCTTAGTCCAGCTGATCAAGAGCTGATCTGAGGTACTTGTGTTCCCTCTGGAAGACAGCCAGAAGTTTGTTAGCGATTCCCCGTATGCACGAAGAGATGGCGTTGAAAAGTGGAGCATCTGAGCGAGTTTTCTTAGGGCACTCGTCGCGCCCCTGCATAAATTATTGGAGGTACTTCGCGCCATGTACCATAATATTAATTGATTTCGGTGTACAGATTTAAGACCAGTCCCTCCATCATTTTCAGGTGTAAATTATAATTAATTTTTCTCGCTTACGTGTCTGGGAGTAGAGTTCGAGGGACTTTAAGCGTTCCAGGCTTGGTCTGGAACCTGGCCCAGGGGGGCCAGGAAACATCTTTCAGATATCCTCTTCATCCATAGCATATGTGACAACCCCAAGACTGATTGTTAGGAAACTTAGTAGTGTCATTCACAAACCGATTCATAACATCCGTCACCTATACATAACATCAGCGAGGATCATCATGGAGTATGGAGCACCAGCATGGTACTCGCATCTCAAGAAAGTGGAGCAATTGCAAAGGTTTGCGAGGAGATTTGTGAAAATATTTAAGGGAAATGAGCTGTGAAACAAGACTAGAACTGAACCAGGAAGATGACTCGAGAGGCAGAAAACGGGTTCACGAGGACACCGAAGTTAAACATTACAGAGATGAGTCGCAAGGATGTCAGGAATGATTGCTTTAGGTTTAGGATGATTAGAAATTGGAATAACCTGGACGAAGTGGTGGATGCATAGGGCCTACGAGGGTAATAGGGAGTCAACCCGGTAAGAAGCAAGAGGCAAACCAGGAGCTGAGACTCGCCCACTACAACCACAAGTTGGTGAGTGAAAATGGGCGATTGTGGGTGATTCCATGAGTTATTTGGGCTTAAAAGATTTCTTGTGAAAATAAATAATGAAATAAATAGGTGACAACAAAGACATGCTCTCTCTCTCTCTCTCTCCCTTCCCTCCATCCATCTTCCATCCTCCCCTTCCGTCCTTCCTTCTTTTCCTTTTAGTCTCCTGTTCCCTTCCTCTTCCCCTCCCTTTCTCCTCTCTTCCTCCCTTCCCTCCCAGTAAACATGCTGATAAGCACCTCTTAAAGCAATTGCACCTGTTCTCTTCTCTTTAGATTAACCCTGATTAACTTGAATTCATCAGGAGCTGTATGATCAATAAGGGTTTAAACTTTCCCCATCAAAATAATAATAATAATAATAATAATAATAATAATAATAATAATAATAATAATAATAGTAATAATAGTAATAATAATAAGAAGAATCCGGGTATGATTAGGCCTGAAGAAGTCAGAAAGCAGCAACACCAGTCGACAAAGATTAAAAGGCGGGGCCAGGAGCCACGACCTGAACTCACACAAACAAATCAACGAGTACAAATCGGTGAATACACTCTCACGCACGAGTGCAGTGATATGATCGAGGTGTCAGAAAGAGTGGCGAGCAACACTTGTAAAGCCTCACCGTCCAATGCTACGGTCCACACATCTCGCTCAAGACAGCCTGACCTTCTCTGACCTCTCATCCTTTGAGTTAGGTGAATATCATGCTACAAAATGGGCCTTAGCTGGTACACACCCGTCTGAGAGGTGATGTTCGTCAAGGGAAAAATCACCTGACAGGATCAGCCGGGTTGTGATGGATATGTGGGCCTGCGGGTCATTGATATGCTTTTGATATAACTTTGACGGGTTTTGAAAGCTTTCCTACTCTTGCAGCCCGGCCCAGGGCCAGGCTGTTGCTGTTGGTATGCCGTTGCCCCACATATCCATCACTGTCTGGTTAATTTGGCATTTTGGCCGCTAGTACAAACCTGCTGATGTCAGGGAAGCCTGGCATCAATCCTGGCTAGGGGGGGTGGGGATAGAAGAGCCCTCGAACCGGTCACAGAAATAAGATAGGTATAGGAACTAATCAAAGGTATAGAAGTCTTTGTCATAAGATAAGTGACTCCCTTCACCGGCGTGGAGCTTACGAGGAAGGTGCGGTCACACTTTACACTTGCTCACCACACTTAAGCTGAACAAATTCTTCATAACCTCTGTGCCACATATACATGTCCTCTGATCCACCCTCCTCTCACCTCTCACATCCTGTCCCTCTCCACTCGAATCCATTATATATTTTATATGCTAGAATCATGTCTGCCCTGGTTCTCTCTCCTACTGTTAAGGTCACTGCTTCACTAACGTCTTTCCATGTAATCACTAACCAAACACACTGCTCCATTTATATGTTTGATCAGATGGGTGCTCCATGCTGGCGCCGCATACTCTAAGATGGACTTTACGTTTGTTGTGTATAATGTTCTAAATGAATCTTTTGATTCCTAAAAGCATTTCGACGATTAGCTAATTTTTGATAGGCTGCTTTAGTTACATAATTTGTATGTACTTCTTGTGATATGCTTATCTGGAGTCTATCTGAAGAGTGTTTCTAGGGTTATCAACCAGGTTGTTGGTGATAACTGCACGAAGTCCAGTATATGCACCACAGCCCGGCTGATCAGGAATTGACATGCTCTGCTAGAGTTCTCTTTTGAAGACAACCAGCTGTCTGATGTTAATCCTCCCTTATGTATGAATGGTGTTCAAAAGTCTTGGTCCCTTCACACTTACTGAGTTTTCCCTTAGTGTACACATTGCATCCTTACTTTTTAGTGGGGCAATCTGACAAGCCTCTTCCTTTCATGGGGAATTTGTGTGTGCAGGTTTAGGACCAATCCTCCCTAGAAATTTTCAACCACAAATTATGTTTCTTTCTCGCTTACATGTCAAGGAGTACAGATCGAGGGACTTGAAACGTTCTCAATAATTTAGGTGCTTGACTAAATTCCTGTGAAGTTTCCCGGCACATTCTCCAGGTCCGCAATTTCACCTGCCTTCAACGGAACTGTTACAGTACTGGAGTAATACACGAATAACCCGCACATAGGAGAGAGGAGCTTACAAAGTCACGCTAACAGAAAATAGCTCATGTTCGTGTAGGTTTGCCAGGACGGGTCGTGGCCCGGGTCTTCGTGTGGTGACCCGGCAGTGGTTCCTGAAAGTGTGTCAGAGTTGATACGTGTGATATACCGTTTACAGGCCTATGACAAGGACATGGCGAGTTCTTCCCGGGCCACAGCGACGAAGGAAGCTGTGCAAACATCATCGACGGGATGGCATCCTTGCTCAGCCAGCTTCCGACACTCCCACCCGAGAACGGCAGCCGTCAGGCCCAGTTCTGCAGGAACAGACTACAGCCAACGAGTCAACTCCAGCACCACAACATTCACCAGTGAGGGACACAGTAGCTCAGGAGTACATAGCAGGATATCCTATATTACCCCTGAGGCAACAGATGATGTCAAGTATCACACTCTTCATCGGTATCATATGCAACCCGATAGATTCATAAGAAAACAAAAGAATCATTCAGAACTATTGTGAAGACCTTCGTGAGCATATGCATGATGGACAAAACAGAGTCCGTGCGTTTATTTGCAAATTTACCCGACCACCCAACACATCCCACTTCACTCGTTGTCACCACTGAATTACTTACGTAATGCTGTATTGAATTTTCCTGATATTGCGTCAGTAGACGTTAACACTGACGAGTACACGGTGTGTAATATTGTCCAAGTTGAGTTCCTTTAACCTCCCCTCACATGACACACCCCTCACATGACACACCCCTCACATGACACACCCCTCACATGACACACCCCTCACATGACACACCCCTCACATGACACACCCCTCACATGACACACCCCTCACATGACACACCCCTCACATGACACACCCCTCACATGACACACCCCTCACATGACACACCCCTCACATGACACACCCCTCACATGACACACCCCTCACATGACACACCCCTCACATGACACATCCCTCACATGACACACCCCTCACATGACACACCCCTCACATGACACACCCCTCACATGACACACCCCTCACATGACACACCCCTCACATGACACACCCCTCACATGACACATCCCTCACGCGACACAACCCTCACATGACACACCCCTCACATGACACACCCCTCACATGACACAACCCTCACATGACACACCCCTCACATGACACACCCCTCACATGACACCCCTCACATGACACACCCCTCACATGACACACCCCTCACATGACACACCCCTCACATGACACACCCCTCACATGACACACCCCTCACATGACACACCCCTCACATGACACCCCTCACATGACACACCCCTCACATGACACATCCCTCACATGACACACCCCTCACATGACACACCCCTCACATGACACACCCCTCACATGACACACCCCTCACATGACACACCCCTCACATAACACACCCCTCACATGACACACCCCTCACATGACACACCCCTCACATGACACACCCCTCACATGACACACCCCTCACATGACACACCCCTCACATGACACACCCCTCACATGACACACCCCTCACATGACACACCCCTCACATGACACAACCCTCACATGACACACCCCTCACATGACACACCCCTCACATGACACACCCCTCACATGACACACCCCTCACATGACACACCCCTCACATGACACACCCCTCACATGACACACCCCTCACATGACACACCCCTCACATGACACACCCCTCACATGACACACCCCTCACATGACACATCAATCACATGACACACCCCTCACATGACACACCCCTCACATGACACACCCCTCACATGACACACCCCTCACATGGCACACCCCTCACATGACACACCCCTCACATGACACATCCCTCACATGACACATCCCTCACATGACACATCCCTCACATTACACACTCCACATGACACACCCCTCACATGACACAACCCTCACGCAACACTACCCTCACATGACACACCCCTCACATGACACAACCCTCACGCAACACTACCCTCACATGACACAACCCTCACATTACACACTCCACATGACACACCCCTCACATGTCACAACCCTCACGCGACACAACCCTCACATGACACAACCCTCACATGACACAACCCTCACATGACACACCCCTCACATGACACAACTCTCACATGACACAACTCTCACATGACACACCCCTCACATTACACACTCCACATGACACACCCCTCACATGACACAACCCTCACGCGACACAACCCTCACATGACACCCCTCACCTGACACACCCCTCACATGACACACCCCTCACATAACACACCCCTCACATGGCACGCCCCTCACATGACACACCCCTCACATGACACGCCCCTCACATTACACCCTCACATGACACACCCCTCACATGACGCCCCTCACTTGACACAAAACTCACATGACACCCCTCACATGACACACCCCTCACATGACACACCCCTCACCCGACACACCCCTCATATGACACACCCCTCACATGACACAACCCTCACATGACACCCCTCACCTGACACCCCTCACATGACACACCTCTCATATGACACACCCCTCACATGACATACCCCTCACATGACACACCCCTCACATGACACAACCCACACATGACACAACCCTCACATGACCCAACCCTCACATGACACACCCCTCACATGACACACCCCTCACATAACACCCTCACATGACACACCCCTCACATGACACCCTCACATGACACACCCCTCACCTGACACACCACTCACATGACACCCCTCACATGACACACCCCTCACATGACACAACCCTCACATGACACAGCCCTCACATGACACACCCCTCACCTGACACCCCTCACATGACACACCCCTCATATGACACACCTTTACATGACATAACCCTCACATGACACAACCCTCACATGACACAACCCTCACATGACACACCCCTCACATGACACAACCCTCACATGACAACCCTCACATGACATTCCTCAAAACACACCCCTCCCATGACACACCCCTCGAATGACACATCCCTCACATCACACAACCCTCACATGACACACCCCTCACATGACACACCCCTCACATTACACACTCCACATGACACACCCCTCACATGACACAACCCTCATATGACACACCCCTCACATGACATAACCCTCACATGACACAACCCTCACATGACACAACCCTCACATGACACACCCCTCACATGACACAACCCTCACATGACAACCCTCACATGACACATTCCTCAAAACACACCCCTCCCATGACACGCCCCTCGCATGACACAACCCTCGCATGACACACCCCTCACATAACACACCCCTCACATGACACTTCACATGACACACCCCTCACATGACACACCCCTCACATGACGCCCCTCACCTGACACACCACTCACATGACACCCCTCACATGACACACCCCTCACATGATACAACCCTCACATGACACAACCCTCACATGACACAACCTTCACATGACAACCCTCACATGACACACCCCTCATATGACACCCCTCACATAACACACCCTTCACATGACACACCCCTCACCTGACACCCCTCACATGACACACCCCTCATATGACATACCCCTCACATGACATACCCCTCACATGACACACCCCTCATATGGCACACCCCTCACATGGCACACCCCTCACAAGACAACCCTCACATGACAACCCTCACATGACACACTCCTCAAAACACACCCCCTCACATGACACGCCCCTCGCATGACACACCCCTCACATGACACACCCCTCACATTACACACCCCTCACATGACACAACCCTCACATTACACAACCCTCACATGACACGCCCCCTCACATGACACACTCCTCACATGACACTTCTCACATGACACACCCCTCACATGACACACCCCTCACATGACGCTCCTCACATGACACACCCCTCACATGACACCCTTCACATGTCACACCCCTCACATGACACCCTTCACATGTCACACCCCTCACATGACACACCCCTCACCTCCGGGACTAGTCTTATTGCAGACCTGTGCACTTTTTTCAATTTCTTGACATGCTTGACCAGGTGTGAGTTCTGTAGTGGTGCTGCGTACTCCAGTATCGGCCTGACGTACACGATGTACAGTGTTGTAAATGTCTCCTTACTTCGATGTTGTCCCTGGACCAATTATGTACCTTTGTAATCTTTTGACTACCGCCCACAGGATGGATATGGGGTGCATAATAAACATATTAAACTAACTAAACTTCGATGTTGAAAAACTGTTTTTAGATGGATGTGTGTGTGTGTGTGTGTGTGTGTGTGTGTGTGTGTGTGTGTGTGTGTGTGTGTGTGTGTATGTACTCACCTAGTTGTGGTTACAGGGGTCGATTCACAGTTCCTGGGCCCTCCTCTTCACTAGCTCCTATTAGGCCACTCTTCCTTCTCCAAGAGCTTTATCATTCATCTTCTTAAAGCTATGTATGGGTCCTGCGTCCAGTACATCACTTCCCAGACTGTTCCATTTCCTAACAACTCTGTGACTGAAAAAATTCTTCCTAACATCCCTGTGATTCATCTGAGTCTTCAGCTTCTAACTGTGGCCCCTTGTTGTTGTGTCCTATCTCTGGAACATCCTGTCTCTTTCCACCTCGTCGATTCCTCTCAGTATTTTATGTCGTTATCATATCCCTCCCTATCTCTCCTGTCCTTCAGTGTCGTCTGGTCGATTTCCCTTAACCTCTCCTCAAAAGACATACCCCTTAGCTCCGGAACTAGTCTTGTTACAAATATTTGCACTTTCTCTAGTTTCCTTGCATGCTGGGCTAGGTATGGGTTACAAACCGGTGCAGCCTACTTCAGTATGGGCCTAACGTACAGTGTACAGGATTCTGAACGATTCCTTATTGAGATGTCGGAATACTATTCTTAGGTTTGCTAGGCGCCCATATGCTGCAGCAGTTATTTGGTTGATGTGCGCTTCAGGAGATGTGACTGGTGTTATACTCGCCCCAAGATCCTTTTCCTTGAGTGAGGTTTGTAGTCTCTGGCCCCCTAGACTGTACTCTGTCTGCGGTCTTCTTTGCTCTTCCCCAATCTTCATGACTGCACTTGATTGAGTTGAACTTCATTTCCTTTGTAGTTCTGCCTGGTCCTCGTCCGACTGAATTCTTCTCATCAACTTCACATCATCTGCAAACAGGAACACTTCTGAGTCTGTTTCTTCCGTTATGTCGTTCACATATGCCAGAAACAGCACCGGTCTTAGGACTGACCCCTGTGGAACCCCGCTCGTCACAGGCGCCCACTCTAACACCTCGTCACGTACCATGACTCGCTGTTGTCTTCCTGACAGGTATTCCCTGATCCATTGCAGTGCCTTTCCTGTTATCCCTGCTTGGTCCTCCAGTTTTTGCACTAATCTCTTGTTTGGAACTGTGTCAAACGCCTTCATACTGTCTAAGAAAACGCAATCTACTGCTGTCACCGTGTCAAAGAACTCCAGTAGGTTTGTGACACAGGATTTCTCGTCCCTGAAGCCATGTTGGCTGTCGTTGATAAGCTCATTCCTTTCTAGGTGCTTCACCACTCTTTTCCTGATAATCTTCTCCATGACTTTGCATACTATACACGTCAGTGACACTGGTCTGTAGTTTAATGCTTCATGTCTGTCTCCTTTTTTAAAAATTGGGACTACATTTGCTGTCTTCCATACCTCAGGTAGTCGCCCTGTTTCTATATATGTGTTAAGATGTTATCTGGCCCCATCACCTTTAAGGTATTTAGCTCGCTCAGCAGCCTCTTCACTTCTTCCTCGGTTGTATGTATTGTGTCCAGCACTTGGTGGTGTACCCCACCTCTCTGTCTTTCTGGAGTCCCTTCTGTTTCCTCTGTGAACACTGCTTTGAATCTCATGTTGAGTTCCTCACATACTTCTCGGTCGTTTCTTGTGATGTCTCGTCCTTCCTTTCTTAGCCTGATTACCTGGTCCTTGACTGTTGTTTTCCTCCTGATGTGGCTGTAAAACAGCTTCGGGTCAGATTTGACTTTCGCTGCTATGTCAATTTCATATTGTCGTTGGGCCTCCCTTCTTATCTGTGCATATTCATTTATGGCTCTACGACTGCTCTCCTTATTCTCCTGGGTCTTTTGCCTCCTATATCTTTTTACATTCTCTAGCACACTTGATTTTGGCCTCTCTACACCTTTGGGTGAACCATGGGCTCATCCTGGCTTTCTCGTTATTTTTGTTACCCTTGGGTACAAACCTCTCCTCAGCTTCCGTGTATATTGCTGTCACATATTCCATCATCTCGTTTGCTGACTTCCCTGCCAGTTCTCTGTCCCACTGAACCCCGTGTAGGAAATTCTTCATGCCTGTGTAGTTTGGCTTCATTTGTCCTGCCCTTCCTGCTTCCCTCTTCACTTGTAACTCTGCTATGTATTCGATGCTCAGAACCACGTGGTCACTGCCCCCGAGGGGTCAGTGACCAGTGTGTGTGTGTACTCACCTAGTTGTACTCACCTGAACCGTGAGCTTTATCATACCTCTGCTTAAATCTATGTATGGATCCTGCCTCCACTACATCGCTTCCCAAACTATTCTACTTCCTGACTACCCTGTGGCTGAAGAAATACTTCCTAACATCCCTGTGATTCATCTGTGTCTTCAACTTCCAACTGTGTCCCCTTGTTGCTGTGTCCCATCTCTGGAATATCCTGTCTTTGTCCACCTTGTCAATTCCTCTCAGTATTTTGTATGTCGTTATCATGTCCCCCCTATCTCTCCTGTCCTCCAGTGTCGTCAGGTTGATTTCCCTTAACCTCTCCTTGTAGGACATACCTCTTAGCTCAGGAACTAGTCTTGTTGCAAACCTTTGCACTTTCTCTAGTTTCTTTACGTTCTTGGCTAGGTGTGGGTTCCAAACTGGTGCCGCATACTCCAATATGGGCCTAACATACACGGTGTACAGGGTCCTGAATGATTCCTTATTAAGATGTCGGAATGCTGTTCTGAGGTTTGCTAGGCGCCCATATGCTGCAGCAGTTATTTGGTTGATGTGCGCTTCAGGAGATGTACCTGGTGTTATACTCACCCCAAGATCTTTTTCCTTGAGCGAGGTTTGTAGTCTCTGGCCCCCCTAGACTGTACTCCGTCTGCGGTCTTCTTTGCCCTTCCCTAATCTTCATGACTTTGCACTTGGTGGGATTGAACTCCAGGAACCAATTGCTGGACCAGGTCTGCAGCCTGTCCAGTGTGTGTGTGTGTGTGTGTGTGTATGTGTGTGTTTGGGTGTGTGTGTGTGTGTGTGTGTGTGTGTTTTGTGTGTGTTGTTTTGTGTGTGTGTGTGTGTGTGTGTGTGAAAACGAACAGAGGCATTAGCAGCAGTAACAAGAGAAAGAACAAGATCAGTAAATGATGGGTATAAGTAGAAGAAAGGGAGCAGAAAAAAAAGATAAATATAGAGAGAAGTAAAATCGGGTAAAAGGTTCACAGAAGTAACTTGACTCTTTTCTTCCCTGATAAGATCAAGTTCCCAACACAACAACCTGGGAGAAGACTTAAATCACATTATCTGTCTTATCTGATGTGGACAATGCACCAGCTGCTCTTCGCGTGTAGCTAGTGCAGTGTTGACCTCCCTCTTGTGTTGCTGTGAGATGTCTACGTACTCTCTGGCTGTTGCAGGGACACAACTGGCCTTGGGTGCTGTATTCTCTGTCTTTCCTGCCATTGCTTCAGTAGTGACCAATGAATCAGTGACTAGCCGCTACTAAGTCACCAGTGATTTAGTGACTGAAGCTGCAGTAGTGTTAAATTCGCGTTCCTCGGTGTTCCTTCGCCTGTAGCTGCTTCACGGTGCTGTAAACTCATTTCCTGGTGGTTGGTTCTGACGTCTGCAGGAACCGGGAGAGTACACGCACGGATCACCTGGTCTCTCGCGTTGGAAGTTGTTGCTGGTGGGAGATGTATCAAGACTTTTAAGTGGCTCTTGTAAAATAAACGACAAATTCTGCTCTCTTTGTCGACGAAATTCTCCAGAATCAGAGCCATGCTTACCCACACAACTCTCATATAGGAGATGAAAACTTGAGACGACGTTTCGGTCTTATTTGGACGATTAACTTGTCTTCAGAGCCATACTTGGTCCTTCACGACTGGTGTTTGGTCATCAACACTGAGACTCTCACGGTAAACTCACGCTGTCATCAGGAGTATTTACGGTCCAGTGTTGTATATTATGTAAATGTGTTCTTTCTGGTACAGAATCTGCGTTCATTGACACGCTGTGTGGGTGAGGATATTAAAACCCCTCACCACTTTATAATTGTCTACCTACCTACCTGTAGTCAATTCCAGGGGTCATAGCCGCCAAGGCCCTCCAGGTTGCTAGTTTGATCAATCAGGCTGTTAATGCTGACCACACTCAGTCCAGTTGAGGAACTAATCAAGTTCCCTATTGAAGACAGCCAGAGATTTGTTGGTAATTTCCCTTATTGTACATGACTGGTACACAAGATGAAAATTAAACACACGTGCAGCATCTGGGTATCTTCATTGTAGAGTCAGAATCTTCACGACTACGGTGGTCTTCACCACCTCCAAGGCTGAGGGACTGATTACCTCATCTTTTGTATATAGTTCTACTGGCTTCATATTATGTCCTTTAAACTGTACTGATAAAGCTACTGGATGGCGAGACGTCTACACTGAAGTTGCCCAGTTGTTGCACATGTGTCTGTTTGCCATCTTGTCGGTATTGTATACCATTCGTGTATAATTTCCCCTTCAAAGGTATGAATGAGAGGAGGGTGTTGCAGAGCTGTGGTCCTCTTACATTTATTGAGTTTTCTATTAGTGGACTCATCGCTTTGACGACTTAATCAATCAGTCTGTTGGTGCTGTAGTCCTCAATGTCCAAAAAAACGTCTGAAGTTTCCTCTCAAATTTGTATGTTAGTTACTAACTGTTCCAGACACGTTAATGCGACCGTAGAATAGTAGGCCATGAAATGAGATCAAAATGTATAACAGAAAAAAATCAGATCACAGATAGTGGTAGTAAACAGCACAGTCCAGTCTCAGCAAATGAGCAACGTTTAAAGTTCAGTTCCCACAAGGTGCAGCACTAGCACCTTCAGCGTTTTCTTACCCTCATAACAGACAGAACAAAGCACAAGCCGCAGCTTCGTATCATCCTTTGCGGTAACTGTGAAAGTACCCTCAGGAGAAGACAAAAAATAAAACTACCAACAGGTATCAACACTCGTCCACCGCGTTAATCACAATAACATGATATTCTCTGGTGACTAATTCCAATTATTTGATGTAGAGAAAATAAAGAACTCACAACGGGCACAGAATATAGAACACAGACATGCCATCCCAGAGAGTGGAAATATAATGTAAAACACCTGGAAATATTAACGGGGGGAAACTATTTTGCAGAACAAAATAAGGCAGTTGGAGCCAAGACTGGAAAAATAATAGGTTGCATAATAACATTTAAAACACGAAGTCAGAATACTAAATAATTCAGTTAATTGTAGTCCCACGTCTAGAATATTGTTTTGTGCTCTCATCTCTCAAACCTGGAGAGACATCAGTGCTGGAAAATCTACAGTGATCGTATACTGCCCATATAGAGTCAGCATCTGGTTTCCTGGCAACCCTTCACAGCACTTGCAATATACTTTCTGGAACGGAGGAGAGAGCAATAACTGGTAACATGTACTAAAAAAAAATGTTCGAGTCTGGTCTCCAATCTACACACTGCTATAACAACTTTGAGTCAAATATGTAAGGAAGCGTTCATTATATCTACTTAGTATAAATTATTTAAAAAAAACGACAAGTTGATAAATAAGACACATGTCCAACACTTGGGAATAAATATTCCCAAGTGTTGGACAAGTGTCTTAGTTATCGTTAAATCTACTGTTAAGCAGCGGTGCTGCGGTCATAACTGAACAACAGTGTGATGGAAATTAGACACATGTGCAACATCTGGGTATCTTTATTGTAGACGTTTCGCCATCCAGTGGCTTTATCAATACAAATTCCAGGACATAATTTGAAGACAGAACTATATACAAAAGATGAGGTAATCAGTCTCTCAGCCTTGGAATTGGTGTGAAGAACACCGTAGTCGTGAAGGGGAATCCCGCCTACCAGTGACTATGCCCTCGTCTGCTACCGTCCCTGTCCACCTGACGCCAGTATATAAACGCCAGCCTTCTTGCCTCTGCTCCAGAATCTTCACGACTACGGTGCTCTTCACACCAACTCCAAGGCTGAGGGACTGATTACCTCATCTTTTGCATATAGTTCTACTGTCTTCAAGTTATGTCCTGGAATTTGTATTGATAAAGCCACTGGATGGCGAAACGTCTACAATAAAGATACCCAGATGTTGCACAAGTGTCTAATTTTCATCTTGTCGATATTGTATACCATTTATGTACATCTGAAGAATAGTGTCCACTTCCGTGGTCCAGACTCAGTATACAACTAGCTGGCTTAGGAAATACTGGCGGAACCAATGTACAAATTTTCAAGAGGAAACTGGTTCACTATGAGAGAGAGAGAGAGAGAGAGAGAGAGAGAGAGAGAGAGAGAGAGAGAGAGAGAGAGAGAGAGAAAGGGGAGGGGGAGAGGGACAGGAACAGGGACAGGTAAGTAGGTAGGTAGGCAGGTAGGCAGGCAAGCAGGTAAGCAAGCAGGCAGGCAAGCAGGCAGGCAAGCAGGTAAGCAGGCAGGCAGGCAGGCAGACAGGCAGGCAGGCAGACAGGCAGGCAGGCAGGCAGACAGGCAGGCAGGCAGACAGACAGACAGACAGACAGACAGGCAGGCAGGCAGACAGGCAGGCAGGCAGGCAGACAGACAGACAGACAGGCAGGCAGGCAGACAGGCAGGCAGGCAGACAGGCAGGCAGGCAGGCAGACAGACAGACAGACAGACAGACAGGCAGGCAGGCAGGCAGGCAGGCAAGCAGGCAGACAGGCAGGCAGGCAGGCAGGCAGGCAGGCAGGCAGGCAAGCAGGCAGGCAAGCAGGTAGACAGTGCCAATTGGTCTCCATCACTCGTGACCAAAACCTAACTTTCTCCTGGGCCTAAAGTACTTCCTTGAGAAAGTGACTGCCGATTCTTAGGTAATTAAAGACACGAAGCGGAACGGTTGACCTTATCATTGGTACTCTCACTTTCATTACCATTCTCATTTTCCTCATTCTCTCTCTCTCTCTCTCTCTCTCTCTCTCTCTCTCTCTCTCTCTCTCTCTCTCTCTCTCTCTCTCTCTCTCTCTCTCTCTCTCTCTCTATCTATCTATCTATCTATCTCAACAATCATTATAATAACAAATAACTAATATTACTGCTGTGATATTGTCACTTTCATTGTCGGTGTGTCTGTAGACACTGATCACTCTCACTATCATCACTTTCACTGTGCGCGTGTGCGTCTGTCTGTCTCTGTCTTTGTCTGTGTCTCTGGCAGTTCTTGTTATCTCCAGGAAGTGTAACAAGAGTCTGTCTCTCAATAATTAACACGCTAACCAGTTGTTCATTTATTTAGTGTAAATCAGACCAGCAGTTTTGTTGTATATTAATTTATTAGTACAAAATAAGAGTTTATTCATTAAAAACTTTTTACGGAACGAGTCTGGGCAGGGATACAAATTTCTGTGAACAAGATGGATCGTTTATATTTTTTATATTGCCAAAAAAAAAAAAACGAAGGTTGCAAGACGTTCAGAGTCTCTACTCCCGGAGCCCGACCATAAAGGCTCTCCTGGTGTTGGCTTTGTCAACCAGGCTGTTGCTACTGGTGGCCCATTGCCCCATATATCAGTCGTATCCTGGATGATCTGACACTTGAAGATACTTATCCAGTTTCCTCTTGAAGACTTGTACACTTGTCGCAGCAGTGTAAGTAGGAGAAACTGAAGATTTAAGTCAATATTTACACAAGACTTGTCACAAAGAGACGACCATTGTCTTAACATTTGCATGAATAGTATTTTTGTGATAAATGGTTTTGTTGCATGTCTCAATCCTCAGTATTTGTTTTAAATAAATAAACACTGAAAGTCTTTGATATTTAGTGTGGGAGACACTGTTGTAGAAGGTACAGTGGGAAAATTTGAAGTGCTTGATGTAGATAATAATGTAGAACCTTTACCTCACCTCAACAACACAGTCAGCATGTCAACACACAAGAACAGTAAAGTAATTCAGGAAAACTGTACTGCAACAAGCAAGAATAGTACAGTAACTTAAAAAAAATACAGTAACACGGAAGAAAATTACTACTGTAACATGCAAGAACTGCATACTAGCACATAAATATTTGTGTTTGTTTGTTGTCTGCTGATTATATCAAGCAGTGATTATGTCACGAGTGTGATTGATCGCCTGACGGAAAAGACAAAATATAAGTAATGAAGAACTGTCTAGAAAAGTACCTCATAATAACAATAGAACAACACAAAACAGTACAGTACAGTAAGACAAAAGAACAATACAGTAACATATAAGAACAAAACTGTAACACAAGAAGAGTACAATAACATACAAGAGAAAAGTACAGCAGTACACAAGCACCACACAAGAACATACAAGAACAGTACATTAAAATAACTGATGAGTAGATAAAGATGACAGTAATACATAAAACATCAATATTGAAGACAGAGTTGTACTGGCCAGGTTGTAACATCAACACCAACATTAAGACAGAGTTGTACTGGTCAGGTTGTAACATCAACACCAACATTAAGACAGAGTTGTACTGGCCAGGTTGTAACATCAACAACAACATTAAGACAGAGTTGTACTGGCCAGGTTGTAACATCAACAACAACATTAAGACAGAGTTGTACTGGCCAGGTTGTAACATCAACAACAACATTAAGACAGAGTTGTACTGGCCAGGTTGTAACATCAACAACAACATTAAGACAGAGTTGTACTGGCCAGGTTGTAACATCAACACCAACATTAAGACAGAGTTGTACTGGCCAGGTTGTAACAACAACAACTATCATGTGGGAGTTCGACACGTGGATTAAGTAAGAAATACTCACGTAGGCTGTTATTACGTATAATTACAGATATGTGGAGAGAGCCCTTGCCGCCGTACCTATCTCCTTGCTCACACTCGTAACACTAACTGCCCAGCCGCCCACGTACCCATAGAGGGTCTTTGAATAATGCCAGGTCAGCTCAATATGAATAGACAGTGACTCAGGCAGAGACGGTTGGTCGTTGAGTCAACGGTACACTGGTTACTGGTAACTGGTTACTACTACTGAGAGCTCGGCGACGCTAACGTATGTCGTCCCGACATACAATACAAACTAGAGATGGCAGGTATATGGCTTGGGCTGATTCTATACAATGTCAAAGTACACAACAATTAAACATTATAACAGACATAAGTAGAACATTGGAATGAAAGCTTACGTAACTGAAACTGTAATGCAATACAAGGTATACTATAGTACAACTTACTCAACAAATGAACATCGAACTCAACATTGAGATTACAAGTGATAAAAAAAATTTTGATCGATCGATCTGTATTCGTGTGATCTACGGATTCTGAGGAAGGAATATATACAAAGAAAGAGTGTTTAACAGAAAGGCAGATTCGGTGCACTCAAATCTAGACTGTTAACTCTCAGAATGCGGAGAGAACATGAACACAAAAAAAAATTCTTGAATACTGATAAGTTGATACTGTAATTATTCATCTATACAGGTTATTTACATTTAACCCCAACTCTGCTAGGGTGAGATTGACATATGCAGAATGGGTGTCATCTCTGGGAGGATCAAACTCTGTAGCATTGGCTAACTCATGCTGTATTTGAGGCAAATCTGAATTGGAAGTTACAAATGATACTTGAGGATTTCTCAATACCTGTCGTGTACGTAGGGAATAACGACATTCAGGTTGATCGTCTGACTGAGTATCAGAAGAAGAGAGTACAGGATCAGGAGGATTGTCAGAGTCTGTCACATTAGTCTGGGTTGGAACATCATTATCATCACATACTAACTTCATATGATCTAAATGCGATTCTTTATACTGACCAGTACTAATCTCTCTAACCTTATACTTATTACCAGTGATATGTTCAACTACTCGATAAGGACCAACAAACTTTTGATCAAGCTTTGGCATTGCAGACGTTTTGTTAAAGTTAATCAGCATAACTCTCGAACCTACTTTGATTTTGGATGGCTTTGCTCGAGTGTTTGCGACTCTTGTAAATTCTGCTGTTGATTTATGAAGTGTTTCACGGATTCTTCTAAAAACACTTTGAGCTAAGCTGGTACGAGTTGCTATGAAATCATCAGGGTTGTAATTTGGTTTCGGATTAGAATATAACAACTCATAAGGCAAACGTTTATCTACACCATACAATGCATAATGTGGAGTGTCACCTATAGAAACATTGTAAGCAGAATTTATAGCACACTGCACATCAGGTATAACTTCATCCCAAGTTTCACTGTTGGGATTGATAGTGGCTCTCAAGACATCAAGTACTTTCTTATTGGTTCGTTCCGCTAACCCATTGCTGGCAGGATGATGAGGAACAATGGTGGATTTAGAGATCTTGTACAAGGTACACAAATTTTCAAGAATCTCATTACAGAATTCACCTCCATTATCTGTTACTAGGGACTTAGGAGTGGTATGCCTGCAGATAATGCGTTCTTTAAATGCTTTAGCTACTGTCTCGGCAGTCTTATCTGCAATAGGAACTAACTCACAATATCTGGTGAAATGGTCTACCATAACACACAGATGTTTGTTACCTTGGAGGGAACATTGGAAATTAGTTAACAAATTTAGCGCAACTCTTTCCCACGGTTCGCTAGTAGTTGGATATACTTGGATTGGGTTAGGACCATTAGCATTGCCTTTATGTTGCATGCAGACACTACATTTCTTAACATACTCAGAAATATCAGTTGCCATACGAGGCCAAAAGTATTTCAATCTGGCTTGTTTTACTGAACGATCCATACCAGGGTGTGCAACACCTGGTACATCGTGAACTAGCTGTAAGGCTACATTCACTAGTGACTGTGGAATTACTAACTGGTATACTCTTCTGCTAGGAGTACCCAACTCGGCTGTTCGATACAGTAATTCTTGGTTCATGACAAAGTCACTGATGGGTGCTGGTGGCTTCACAGTCAGAATAGGATCTTCCTGGAGCAGGAATCGAATCACACCAGACCACATGGGATCTGTTCGTTGAGCATTCTTTACATCTTCAGCACTAAATGGAGGGTCTGCAGTTACTATACTAACATGTCGCGATAAGGCATCTGCGACTACATTTGACTTGCCAGGTAAATGCTCAAAGGTGGGATTGAACTCTTGGATAGTCAAGGTCCATCTAGCTAACCTTCCAGTAGGTTGTTTGTTCTGGAATAAGGGTATCAGTGGAGCATGGTCTGTCAAGACATGAACAGAGTACTGATAAATAATGTCTCGGAAGTGCTTTAAAGACCATACTATTGCTAAAGCTTCTTGCTCAGTTACTGTATAATTACGTTCAGCCTTCGTAAGGACTCGGCTAGCAAATGCAACTGCGTTGTACTTGCCATCGGTCTTCTGAGCTAGTACGGCACCTATGCCAATTGAACTAGCATCAGTTGTCAGATAGAAGGGCTTAGAAAAATCTGGAAATTTCAAAATTGGAGCAGATGTTAGCTTTTCTTTTAGAGTTTGGAATGCTCTTTCTTGACGGAAGGTCCAAACAAAAGGAGCATCTTTCTTAAGCAACTCAGTTAGAGGAGCAGCTATGGAAGAAAAATTAGCAATGAAGGATCTATAAAAACCTGCTAAGCCCACAAAGGATCTTACGGCATCAGCAGTTTTGGGAGTTGGAAAATTTAGTACTGCAGTTACTTTACTTTGGTCAGTCGTAACCCCTCTAGGAGTGACTACGTGACCAAGAAACTTAATTTCTGATCTGAAAAATTGACATTTAGACAGTTTGATCTTTAAATTGGCTTCTTCAAGCTTACCAAGTACTACATCAAGTCTTTTCAAGCGTGTATCCACGTCTTTAGACATGACGATTACGTCATCTAAGTACACCATAAGTGCATTACCTATGAGACCTCTAAAGATATTAGTCATGAGCCTTGAGAACGTGATAGGGGAAGATCGTAATCCAAACGCCATACGGAGGAAGTGATAATGACCTGTAGGAGTGGAGAATGCAGTTAGCTCTTGGCTGTCCTCGTGAAGAGGGACTTGCCAAAACCCTTGTAACAAATCCAGGGTTGAAAAGACTTTGTTATCTCCGATATTACGTAAAAGATCACCCAGTACTGGGAGTGGAAAGCGATCTGGAATGGTTTTCGCGTTTAACTTCCTAAAGTCAATCACTGGTCGCCAAGTACCATCCTTCTTAGGTACTAGTATCAAGGGTGCATTCCAAGGGGAATTGCTAGGTGCAATAACTCCATCATCAAGCATTTGATTGATCAATTCTTCTGCGACAGCAACTTGTGAATGAGGCATTCTGTATGCAGGTATGTAGATAGGTCTAGTACCAGGCTCAAGTGGAATACGATGGGACAATAAGTTCGTTATACCCATCTTCTCACCTGGTAAAGCAATGGCTTTACGACGTTTGTTCAACAGAGTCAACAAACGCTTGACTTCATCTGGGAAGTCAGTGGGAGCTAAGTCTTTCTCCTCAACTGGTGGAACAGATTGATCCAGTGAAGTGGATGGGGTCTCCCCGGCAGAAATAGCACCGACCCACTGGTCAGGTGACAACTCATCCTCTACCTGAACAGGGTAAGGATAGTGAACAAGGTCAACAAGATTGGTATTTGCTCTAAGGCGAACACTGTGACCAGAAGTGTTGGCCAGGAAGAAATGGATTTTACTATCTCTTACAACATGTAAGGATGGTTCAACAAATAGACCTTTTACTTTGCAGGAATCACTGTCAACTAGGACGTTATCGCCATCTGGAACACTAGGAACAACTACAGACACTCTAGTGAGAGCACTAGCCGCAACAGAAACGTCTTTCTGCAGATGGCATGTGACATCAACAAGAGATGGCATTACTAGTTTCAAGTAATCGTTTTCCGACAAGGCGTCCCCTGTGGAGAAACTACTACTCGAACTAGCAGGCATTGCAGGGATAGGTTGTGCACTCAAGGCAATCTGAGAGTCCTCGGACACTTGAGGCATCGGACTATCCTGCAAATCTGTAGGTATAGGTGGAACACTGATGGGAGTGACAGAATTAACAGTGCCTGACCGCTTGGGTACGCTACTGGAGAATGCATTAGCTTGTAAGGACTTAATCCGTACATCATACTCTGCAGCAGTATAACAGATTTCTGATCCAAGCTGGTAACCCCAGAATGGAACGATCAAGTCGTCAATTTGTGCATGCCATCGATAAGGGTCGAGCACAATGCGTAAGTCTCGCATGGAAGCAAAGCCCAGTAGAAGGTCACCAGGGAAAGTAATCTGGTCGACAACAAGGAAGGAAGCAGTGAAGTCTCTACCTTGGATAGAAAAGGTTAGGGAAGTCCGACCTCGGACACGCAGGTGAGAACCAGATACTCCACTAAGGGAGGACACATGAGTCGGTTCTACGAGAAGGACATGTCGTAACTTCTTATCCTTAAACAAACTGGACCTAATAATATTGACTTGCGCACCAGAGTCCATGAACAAATGAACGGGCGCATTATAAACAGATGCTTGCACTATAGGGCCTATGGTTGCATTGGAAGTTATGTGCAAACAAAAAGGTGGATTGTCATCAGAAAAGACTTGTTCTACTTCATCCCCAAAATCATCTATGTCAGAGACATGTGAAGCAACATCATCAGCAGGATTGTCATTCTCGAGACTGCTTAAGGCTTCAAAGGAATTGTGAACGGGGATGGTGTACTCCTTATCACCTACTGTCACCATGGGACGGTTTGACTGGGGCGCTCGAATTCCCCCGAATTGGAAGAACGAGCCTGGTTCTGGTTAGTTTGAGAATTGGAAGAATGAGCCTGATTCTGGTTATTTTGAGAACCACGATATCTGTTTCCTCTACGGGGTCTGCGGTTGGAACGGCCAAAGAAAGACCTAGAGTACTGAAGGTTATAGAGAGCATTGCACTCAGATGTGTCATGTCCATGTATTCTATGATAAGTACAGTAGGAAAGATCTGGGTACTCATCATCAGTACGACGTCTCTTAGGGTAACTATCAGGACAATTAATTGCAATATGGCCACGGAAACCACAGTTGTAACAATTCTGCCGACTATGATTACTGAATGTACTATGAATACTACGAGGTGTATAACGACTCTGTACACTGGTTCTTGGTGATCTCTGAGATGGTTGACGACCACGATTTGTCTCTGTGGCGCAAACAAGAGGTGGTGCAGACTGAGGCATATGTGTGACATTACTTTTGATACAAGGGAAAGTACCCTGGGGGCACAAGGAACGTACATGATTTAAGGCTGTAAGTGGTTCCATCGTCACAGTTGGAGGATGAGCCTCATAAGCACACACGGAAGCAGGTGGCATTAGTTCTTTGATTGCTCCAAAAGCTGCTATTTTAGCAAGTGATTCTGTAAATGGTTTAGCCTCTTCAGGGAGAAAAGATGATGATTGGACAGCATTGATAAATGATGATAAAAGTTTGTCTAATCTAACAGCAAATGCACTCAACGATTCATTACTCATGGGTGTAGCATTCACTAGTTCCCTAAGAACGACATATGGATCAGCTGTTTTTACTGGAACAAGGAAAGAACGAATCAGTTCCTCATATTGTGACCACTTAGTAAGATTCCTGAAGTCTCGCATATCAAGGAGATCTACAACGTGAACAGCCGCAGGGGATCGATAAAGAGCTTCTTTAGCAAGTCTGATAAGACTTTCCTCTGAAGGAGGACGTTCACCTAGAGCACTAGCACGAGAACGAATGGCTGCAAACCATGCTTCAAGACTATGTACATGGCCATTGAATAAAGGTAACGCATCAAGGGAATCACGAGTATAACTATAATATCTCGGTGTCTGAGTCGGTCTGTCAGTCGCTAAGAAACTGTGAGGACTGATGACAGGGCCAGCAGTAGCCTGAGAGGTCTGAGTGTCGACATTCACTAAAGTATCACTTGACGGTATGTGAGACATAATGGCAAAATAGCACGAGAACAAATAAGGCAAAAATAATGAACAATAAAAATGATATAAAATTCTAGAATTGAAATAAAAGATATACAACTAATTCTGCAGAAGTAATAAAAAAAAAATGTCTAAGATACACTGCAAGAGGAAGAACAACTCAATTTAAAGGACTATTGGCCAAGAAAAATTTTACAATGAAATATACAAGTAAAAATATTACTGGAGACTGAATTAAATGCAAAATGAGCTGTCTTTACTCTTGCTAATAAAAAAAAATTAATTAAATTTTAAATCAATGTAAAAGTATAAAATAAAATTATTAAATTGTTAACTGGGAAATTTAAGTATTTTCTAAGAATGCATAGACAAAATTAAAATATAATTCATAAAAATATCAATAAAAGAAAATAATTCACTGCAGAACAAGTGCAACAAAATAAGGTGTAGAAATAATCACTGCAGTAATAAAGTGTCACTGGGAAAACTCAGGTAAAATAATGAATTAAAATTATGAAGAAAAAAACTGATTGAACACTTTAACTCTTAATTTTAAATTAGACAAAACAATTTACTCAAACAGAGTAAGGAAAACACTTTACGTTAAAAGTAATTGAAATTGCATCAAGAGTGAATTTGTTCAAGAAATATAAAAATATGAGTAAAATAAAACAAAGGAACAAAACGGGTAGGTTAACATTTACAGTGGCAGGGCACACTTCATTATTATAATATATTCTTACAACAAAATCTTGCTGTGACTGATACAACAAAATCTTGCTGTGACTGATAAAACAAAATCTTGCTGTGACTGATACGACAAAAATTTGCTGGCAAAAATAATGGTACACAGTCTGCGAAAAAATTAGAAGAATGAGACACTGCTGGCATACGAAAAAAAGACACACAGAAATAAATGGATAATTTGGTATACTGGGGTGAATATCACTGCATGAAATACAATGACAATTACTGGAGAATACAATGCTGAAAGAATACAATAAAAAAAATTGAATCACTTCACACAGAGTGACTGACTGGTACACTACACAATAATACTTACTAGAGACAGGAGTAGCATAAAGAAAAACACAGAATAAAAAATATAAGATAAGTGAAAACACTGAAAAATATTGTAAAAATAATGAGTCAAAGAAATACTGAAAACACAAGGTTTAGAGTACACAAGCAATTTACTATAAATGTCTCACACACGCAAATGTCTTTAAATGCAAGAAAAATGTCTCAAGAAAATTATCACTGAAGTCTGGAGTAGTAGACGGGATGACGAGTGATGAGGAGAAGGTTGTCCGGTGCGGGTGATGACGCCTCCTACATTCACACTGTTGTCGGAAGAAATGCGCGTTCTCGGGGAACTCTCATAATTGGGTTTTATCGTTGGCGCTCACCTACAATCTCTTGACCAATTATGTGAGCCAAAACAGTACTAGGACCCGGTACAAGGGTACAAACAACCACAGGTAGATGAGGTGTCTGGTGGTGGGTGGCTGGTGGTGGTTGTGGATAGTGGTGGGTGGCTGAGAGTATGGGTGAGAGACTCTCGCTGGGGCACTGCCGCGCACCCCACTCTACCCACGAAGGTGGCTTAAGCCACTCTATGCCACAGGAATGGTGAAAACCACTCTTAGCATCCAACAGGGAGCACAAAGCGATATAGACAATACTTCAGAGGAACTTGGCTTACGTCTTACTGTGTGGCTTACTTCTCTCTCTCAGCTGGGTTAGAAGCTGGGTTGGCTGACTGGCTTACCCCACGAGAATGGCTGACTGGAAGACGTGTAACGATGCACAAAGCACGGAGGAGCAGTTGGATGACAGGAGACAGGCTGGATGATAGGCTGACTGGCGTTCACTTCCACAGTCTGGCTTACTGACTGGCTTAATTGCAAAATCCGGGTCAACCCCTCGGAGATTGAAGCAATTAGCACACGAACTAAGCCAGGAAGCTTGAAACGGCTGCAACAGGCTTGCAGGCTGAAGGTTGTGAGGGGAGTAAGGCGGCTGGCTGGAGGTGGTGAGTGAGGGTAGTGCTGGTGGGTGACGGTTCACCTTTGACCCTGCTACTCACAAACAGCCTTCTACGTCTTGAATTACCCTTAAAAACGTAAATCCACGCTCCACACCACTGTCACCATTTATCATGTGGGAGTTCGACACGTGGATTAAGTAAGAAATACTCACGTAGGCTGTTATTACGTATAATTACAGATATGTGGAGAGAGCCCTTGCCGCCGTACCTATCTCCTTGCTCACACTCGTAACACTAACTGCCCGGCCGCCCACGTACCCATAGAGGGTCTTTGAATAATGCCAGGTCAGCTCAATATGAATAGACAGTGACTCAGGCAGAGACGGTTGGTCATTGAGTCAACGGTACACTGGTTACTGGTAACTGGTTACTACTACTGAGACAACAACATTAAGACAGAGTTATACTGGCCAGGTTGTAACATCAACACCAACATTAAGACAGAGTTGTACTGGCCAGGTTGTAACATCAACACCAACATTAAGACAGAGTTGTACTGGCCAGGTTGTAACATCAACACCAACATTAAGACAGAGTTGTACTGGCCAGGTTGTAACATCAACAACAACATTAAGACAGAGTTGTACTGGCCAGGTTGTAACATCAACACCAACATTAAGACAGAGTTGTACTGGTCAGGTTGTAACATCAACACCAACATTAAGACAGAGTTGTACTGGCCAGGTTGTAACATCAACACCAACATTAAGACAGAGTTGTACTGGCCAGGTTGTAACATCAACAACAACATTAAGACAGTTGTACTGGCCAGGTTGTAACATCAACAACAACATTAAGACAGAGTTGTACTGGCCAGGTTGTAACATCAACAACAACATTAAGACAGAGTTGTACTGGCCAGGTTGTAACAACAACAACAACATTAAGACAGAGTTGTACTGGCCAGGTTGTAACATCAACACCAACATTAAGACAGAGTTGTACTGGCCAGGTTGTAACATCAACACCAACATTAAGACAGAGTTGTACTGGCCAGGTTGTAACATCAACAACAACATTAAGACAGAGTTGTACTGGCCAGGTTGTAACATCAACACCAACATTAAGACAGAGTTGTACTGGCCAGGTTGTAACATCAACAACAACATTAAGACAGAGTTGTACTGGCCAGGTTGTAACATCAACAACAACATTAAGACAGAGTTGTACTGGCCAGGTTGTAACAT
>NC_091330.1:28159641-28239641 GCF_038502225.1 Cherax quadricarinatus | reverse complement strand
GCAGTTTTCTGTGTGTCCCCTCCTGTAATTCCACCCACCTGGACAGTCTCGGCAGTAGACCAGCTAGACAAGACCAAGTTACCATCCAACAAGGTCACTGGGGAGGGGCCAACACATATACAACACACACACACAACACTCACACACACACATCCACCCACCCACCCAACCACCCATCGACCCGCCCACCCACACACTTACCCAACCACCCCGCCCACCTGGGAAAGTGAGGAAGGGAGTACATCTGAGGGGACACAGATGGAGTTCTGGACACACGGAACTAGGGAAAGCACCAAAACAACCGGAAGTGGGAAGTGTGGAAGGGTTGACATCCGGGGGCCCACAGATGGAGACCTGGAAACATGAACCACGCCTATGACCACAATTCACTATGACCTCACCTCACTATGACCTCACATCACTATGACCACACCTCACCACGACCCACACCTGGGAGTTCATCTGAAGGGACACAGATGGACTTCCGGAAGTTGGAAGCTGGCACACCGAAACATAAACCGCACCTGACTATGACCACTCCTCACCTAACTATGACCACACCTAACTATGACCTCTCCTCACTATGACCACACCTCACTATGATCCACACCTGGGAGTTCATCTGCGGGGACACAGGTGGACTTCTGGAGAGACGGAAGACACTGGAAGTGGAAGGGTTGACATCCGGGGGCCCACGGATGGAGACCTGGAAGCATAAAACACACCTGACTATGACCACAGCTCACGATGCCACACCTCACCTCACTATGACCACTCCTGACTAAGACCTCACCTAACTATGACCATACCTGTCTATGACCACACCTCACCTAACTATGACCACCCCACCTATGACCACATCTCACCTAACTATGACCATACCTGTCTATGACCACATCTGACTCGCCTAACTAAGACCACACCTATCACCACCCCTCACCTATGACCACATCTACGACCACACCTCATCATCATCCACACCTGGGAGTTCATCTGAGGGGACACAGGTGGACTTCTGGACACACGGAACTAGAGGAAATCACCTTAATAACCGGAAGTGGAAAGTGTGGAAGTGTTGACATCCGGAGCCACACTTGTCTATGACTACACCTGTCTATGACCTTACTATGTCTATGACCACACCCAACTATGACCTCGCCTAACTATAACCTCACCTATGACCACCCCTCACCTATGCCCACATCTACGACCACACCTCATTGTGACCACACCTCACCATGATCCACACCTGGAAATTCATCTGAGGGGACACAGATGGACTTCTGGACACACGGAACTAGGGAAAGCACCAAACTGGTGTGGTCATAGTGGTGTGCTCAGAGTCAGGTGTGGTCATGGATAGGTGAGGTCTTAGTGAGGTGTGATCATGGATAAGTGAGGTCTTAGTGAGGTGTGATCATGGATAAGGGAGGTCTTAGTCAGGTATGATCATGGATAGGTGAGGTCTTAGTGAGGTGTGATCATGGATAGGTGAGGTCTTAGTGAGGTGTGATCATGGATAGGTGAGGTCTTAGTGAGGTGTGATCATGGATAGGTGAGGTCTTAGTGAGGTGTGATCATGGATAAGTGAGGTCTTAGTGAGGTGTGATCATGGATAAGGGAGGTCTTAGTGAGGTGTGATCATAGATAGGTGAGGTCTTAGTGAGGTGTGATCATGGATAGGTGAGGTCTTAGTGAGGTGTGATCATGGATAGGTGAGGTCTTAGTGAGGTGTGATCATGGATAGGTGAGGTCTTAGTGAGGTGTGATCATGGATAGGTGAGGTCTTAGTGAGGTGTGATCATGGATAGGTGAGGTCTTAGTGAGGTGTGATCATGGATAGGTGAGGTCTTAGTGAGGTGTGATCATGGATAGGTGAGGTCTTAGTGAGGTGTTGTTGAAGGTGATGCTGTCTGAAATTGATGTGTACAAAAAGAGAAATAATAATAATAACTAATAATAATATCATTATTATTATTATTATTATTATTATTATTATTATTATTATTATTATTATTATTATTACTATTATTATTATTATTATGAAGAAGAAAAGGAAGATCAAGAAAGGTAGTGAGGGTTGAGCTCAATGACAGTGAAAATAGAGGAAACATGATGATGTAGACAAGAACTGTCCTGTATTTCCCTTTATATTTCCACTTTAAGTTCCCCTCACACCATCACCTGAACTTGTAGTTCACACTTGTAGTTCACACTTGTAGTTTACCTTAAACCATCACATGATGGTGTCAAACTTCTACTTGCTCCTCAAGTACTGTCTTTGTAAAGAAATATTCATTCAGCGATTCATTCTTTTAGTGTTAGTACGACTGACGAGGTTGATGATAAATCAGTGTAAAATGTCACAGGTTTTCTGCTTAAACTGTATGAGATATTAACCAGACTTGTTGGCCAGGGGGGATTTTTTGATAGGATACATAATTATGCTTTCGAACCTGGTGGAAAGCAATCCTTAACAATAAAGTATCTATTGAACGTATTTTTTTTCATTGCTGGAAGAATAATCATAGAGTCACACAGTTCTGAACCCATAGTGACTTCAGTCACGTCTGTATAATAAGCTCTGGTTTCTCATTTCATTTTTTTGCCTGTGTCTGTGTAACAGATCAATTAAGGAGGACTACAACAGTGTCAGATTTCTACTGGAAGCTTTGAACTATGATAAGTATGACTGGGAAGTTACTGGAGACTTCAAAATGATGGCAGTTTTGATGGGACTCCAAGGAGGCTTTACCAACTTTACCTGTTATCTCTGTCATTGGGATGTAGAGACAGAGCAGCACATTACTAGAGGACTGAGTTTTCATTAGGAAGACATAATATCAAACATAATCCAAGCTATCAGAGACATCTTCACTGGAACACAAGTCAAGAAAATCATGGAATGCCCAGAATTTCCAAAGAAGCTCACAGAGAAGGAAAAGGAAGCCTGGGAGAGTTTTGCTGGTGTAGCACAGAGTTTTCTGGGCAGCAACAAGACTGACAGTTATGTGGAACTTGTTGAGACCTTAGTAAAAAGCTATGATCAGATGGGCTGTAGGATGTCCCTTAAGGTCCATATCCTTGATGCTCATCTTGATAATTTCAAGGAGAATATGGGAGCATACTCAGAGGAGGAAGTGGAGCGCTTCCACCAAGATATAATGGACTTCGAACACAGATTTCAGGGATCTTATAATGAAAACATGACGGGAGACTACATTTGGGGGCTTAAACGGGAAAGTGATTATGTTGCTACTCACAAATCTAGAGAAACTGCTCATTTTTAACTTTGTAAATATGTTTCAGGAAATTTAAAATAAAATTTGTGTAAATTTATTTATGCAAACTTTATTTTATTATATGTTTTTGTTTTGCATCCAAAACTAGCAAAAATATTGAAATTTAGCCATTTTTTGTCAAAAATTCATCGCGTAAGCCAAAAAGCAAAGTTTAAAAGGAATAATGGGCATTTTCTATTGTTTTTGCAATAAAAGAAGTAGGAAAATAACACTTACCAGGTAGGAAAATTGTGTTGCATAGTATTATAGAAACGATCGGGGTAAATATTCAGGATTTAGAGTAAGAAGTTGACACTCTGGACAAGTTAGTTGTTAATTTTATATATTTTAGAAGGTAAAAATTATGTTTGTAATGCTGAGAATAGTTAGGGGAGCTATATATTTTTTTAATTTAATTTAGAATTTTAGGAAAAATTTGTGAGGTCAGGTTCTTGGATGATTCGTAAAGTTGAAGGAATGAATGTTACCAGACTGTGACCAGCGTGAAGTATGCACACTGTCCATCTTACCTGTGTGAGACCCATCTAACCTGTGTGAGACCCACCTTACCTGTGTGAGACCCATCTTACCTGTGTGAGACCCATCTAACCTGTGTGAGACCCATCTTACCTGTGTGAGACCCATCTAACCTGTGTGAGACCCATCTAACCTGTGTGAGACCCATCTAACCTGTATGAGACCCATCTTACCTGTGTGAGACCCATCTTACCTGTGTGAGACCCATCTTACCTGTGTGATGTCCATCTTACCTGTGTGATGTCCATCTTACCTGTGTGATGTCCATCTTACCTGTGTGAGACCCATCTTACCTGTGTGAGACCCATCTTACCTGTGTGAGACCCATCTTACCTGTGTGATGTCCATCTTACCTGTGTGATGTCCATCTTACCTGTGTGAGACCCATCTTACCTGTGTGATGTCCATCTTACCTGTGTGATGTCCATCTTACCTGTGTGATGTCCATCTTACCTGTGTGATGTCCATCTTACCTGTGTGAGACCCATCTTACCTGTGTGATGTCAATCTTACCTGTGTGATGTCCATCTTACCTGTGTGAGACCCATCTTACCTGTGTGATGTCCATCTTACCTGTGTGATGTCCATCTTACCTGTGTGATGTCCATCTTACCTGTGTGAGACCCATCTTACCTGTGTGATGTCCATCTTACCTGTGTGATGTCCATCTTACCTGTGTGAGACCCATCTTACCTGTGTGAGACCCATCTTACCTGTGTGATGTCCATCTTACCTGTGTGATGTCCATCTTACCTGTGTGAGACCCATCTTACCTGTGTGATGTCCATCTTACCTGTGTGATGTCCATCTTACCTGTGTGATGTCCATCTTACGTGTGTGATGTCCATCTTACCTGTGTGAGACCCATCTTACCTGTGTGATGTCCATCTTACCTGTGTGATATCCATCTTACCTGTGTGATGTCTATCTTACCTGTGTGAGACCCATCTTACCTGTGTGAGACCCATCTTACCTGTGTGAGACCCATCTTACCTGTGTGAGACCCATCTAACCTGTGTGAGACCCATCTAACCTGTATGAGACCCATCTTACCTGTGTGAGACCCATCTAACCTGTGTGAGACCCATCTTACCTGTGTGAGACCCATCTAACCTGTGTGAGACCCATCTTACCTGTGTGAGACCCATCTAACCTGTATGAGACCCATCTTACCTGTGTAAGACCCATCTAACCTGTGTGAGACCCATCTAACCTGTATGAGACCCATCTTACCTGTGTGAGACCCATCTTACCTGTGTGATGTCCATCTTACCTGTGTGATGTCCATCTAACCTGTGTGAGACCCATCTTACCTGTGTGAGACCCATCTTACCTGTGTGATGTCCATCTTACCTGTGTGATGTCCATCTTACCTGTGTGAGACCCATCTTACCTGTGTGATGTCCATCTTACCTGTGTGATGTCCATCTTACCTGTGTGATGTCCATCTTACGTGTGTGATGTCCATCTTACCTGTGTGAGACCCATCTTACCTGTGTGATGTCCATCTTACCTGTGTGATGTCCATCTTACCTGTGTGAGACCCATCTTACCTGTGTGATGTCCATCTTACCTGTGTGATGTCCATCTTACCTGTGTGATGTCCATCTTACCTGTGTGAGACCCATCTTACCTGTGTGATGTCCATCTTACCTGTGTGATGTCCATCTTACCTGTGTGAGACCCATCTTACCTGTGTGATGTCCATCTTACCTGTGTGATGTCCATCTTACCTGTGTGATGTCCATCTTACGTGTGTGATGTCCATCTTACCTGTGTGAGACCCATCTTACCTGTGTGATGTCCATCTTACCTGTGTGATATCCATCTTACCTGTGTGATGTCTATCTTACCTGTGTGAGACCCATCTTACCTGTGTGAGACCCATCTTACCTGTGTGAGACCCATCTTACCTGTGTGAGACCCATCTTACCTGTGTGAGACCCATCTAACCTGTGTGAGACCCATCTAACCTGTATGAGACCCATCTTACCTGTGTGAGACCCATCTAACCTGTGTGAGACCCATCTTACCTGTGTGAGACCCATCTAACCTGTGTGAGACCCATCTTACCTGTGTGAGACCCATCTAACCTGTATGAGACCCATCTTACCTGTGTAAGACCCATCTAACCTGTGTGAGACCCATCTAACCTGTATGAGACCCATCTTACCTGTGTGAGACCCATCTTACCTGTGTGATGTCCATCTTACCTGTGTGATGTCCATCTTACCTGTGTGAGACCCATCTTACCTGTGTGATGTCCATCTTACCTGTGTGATGTCCATCTTACCTGTGTGATGTCCATCTTACCTGTGTGAGACCCATCTTACCTGTGTGAGACCCATCTTACCTGTGTGAGACCCATCTTACCTGTGTGATGTTCATCTTACCTGTGTGATGTTCATCTTACCTGTGTGATGTTCATCTTACCTGTGTAATGTCCATCTTACCTGTGTGATGTCCATCTTACGTGTGTGATGTCCATCTTACCTGTGTGAGACCCATCTTACCTGTGTGATGTCCATCTTACCTGTGTGATATCCATCTTACCTGTGTGATGTCTATCTTACCTGTGTGAGACCCATCTTACCTGTGTGAGACCCATCTTACCTGTGTGAGGTCCATCTTACCTGTGTGATGTCCATCTTACCTGTGTGATGTCCATCTTACCTGTGTGATGTCCATCTTACCTGTGTGAGACCCATCTTACCTGTGTGAGACCCATCTTACCTGTGTGAGACCCATCTTACCTGTATGATGTTCATCTTACCTGTGTGATGTCCATCTTACCTGTGTGAGACCCATCTTACCTGTGTGAGACCCATCTTACCTGTGTGAGTCCCATCTTACCTGTGTGAGACCCATCTTACCTGTGTGAGACCCATCTTACCTGTGTGAGTCCCATCTTACCTGTGTGAGACCCATCTTACCTGTATGAGACCCATCTTACCTGTGTGAGACCCATCTTACCTTTGTGAGACCCATCTTACCTGTGTGAGACCCATCTTACCTGTGTGAGTCCCATCTTACCTGTGTGAGACCCATCTTACCTGTGTGAGACCCATCTTACCTGTGTGAGACCCATCTTACCTGTGTGAGGTCCATCTTACCTGTGTGATGTCCATCTTACCTGTGTGATGTCCATCTTACCTGTGTGATGTCCATCTTACCTGTGTGAGACCCATCTTACCTGTGTGAGACCCATCTTACCTGTGTGAGACCCATCTTACCTGTGTGATGTTCATCTTACCTGTGTGATGTCCATCTTACCTGTGTGAGACCCATCTTACCTGTGTGAGACCCATCTTACCTGTGTGAGTCCCATCTTACCTGTGTGAGACCCATCTTACCTGTGTGAGACCCATCTTACCTGTGTGAGTCCCATCTTACCTGTGTGAGACCCATCTTACCTGTGTGAGACCCATCTTACCTGTGTGAGACCCATCTTACCTTTGTGAGACCCATCTTACCTGTGTGAGACCCATCTTACCTGTGTGATGTCCATCTTACCTGTGTAATGTCCATCTTACCTGTGTGATGTCCATCTTACCTGTGTGATGTCCATCTTACCTGTGTGATGTCCATCTTACCTGTGTGATGTCCATCTTACCTGTGTGAGACCCATCTTACCTGTGTCATGTCCATCTTACCTGTGTGATGTCCATCTTACCTGTGTGAGACCCATCTTACCTGTGTGAGACCCATCTTACCTGTGTGAGACCCATCTTACCTGTGTGATGTCCATCTTACCTGTGTGAGACCCATCTTACATGTGTGAGACCCATCTTACCTGTGTGATGTCCATCTTACCTGTGTGAGACCCATCTTACCTGTGTGATGTCCATCTTACCTGTGTGATATCCATCTTACCTGTGTGATGTCTATCTTACCTGTGTGAGACCCATCTTACCTGTGTGAGGTCCATCTTACCTGTGTGATGTCCATCTTACCTGTGTGATGTCCATCTTACCTGTGTGATGTCCATCTTACCTGAGTGAGACCCATCTTACCTGTGTGAGACCCATCTTACCTGTGTGAGACCCATCTTACCTGTGTGATGTTCATCTTACCTGTGTGATGTCCATCTTACCTGTGTGAGACCCATCTTACCTGTGTGAGACCCATCTTACCTGTGTGAGTCCCATCTTACCTGTGTGAGACCCATCTTACCTGTGTGAGACCCATCTTACCTGTGTGAGACCCATCTTACCTGTGTGAGTCCCATCTTACCTGTGTGAGACCCATCTTACCTGTGTGAGACCCATCTTACCTGTGTGAGACCCATCTTACCTGTGTGAGACCCATCTTACCTTTGTGAGACCCATCTTACCTGTGTGAGACCCATCTTACCTGTGTGATGTCCATCTTACCTGTGTAATGTCCATCTTACCTGTGTGATGTCCATCTTACCTGTGTGATGTCCATCTTACCTGTGTAATGTCCATCTTACCTGTGTGAGACCTATCTCACCTGTGTGATGTCCATCTTACCTGTATGAGACCTATCTTACCTGTGTGATGTCCATCTTACCTGTGTGAGACCCATCTTACCTGTGTGAGGTCCATCTTACCTGTATTAGGTTCATCTTACCTGTGTGAGACCCATCTTACCTGTGTGAGATCCATCTTACCTGCGTGAGATCCGTCTTACCTGTATGACACCCATCTTACCTGTGTGACGTCCATCTTACCTGTGTGAGACCCATCTTACCTGTGTGATGTCCATCTTATCTGTGTAATGTCCATCTTACCTGTGTGATGTCCATCTTACCTGTGTGAGATCCATCTTACCTGTGTGAGGTCCATCTTACCTGTATTAGGTTCATCTTACCTGTGTGAGACCCATCTTACCTGTGTGAGACCCATCTTACCTGTGTGAGATCCGTCTTACCTGCGTGAGACCCATCTTACCTGTATGACACCCATCTTACCTGTGTGAGGTCCATCTTACCTGTGTGAGACCCATCTTACCTGTGTCAGACCCATCTTACCTGTGTCAGACCCATCTTTCCTGTGTCAGACCCATCTTACCTGTGTGAGATCCATCTTACCTGTGTGATGTCCATCTTACCTGTGTGATGTCCATCTTACCTGTGTCAGACCCATCTTACCTGTGTGATGTCCATCTTACATGTGTGATGTCCATCTTACCTGTGTGATGTCCATCTTACCTGTGTCAGAACTAGGGAAGGCTGTGTGGAGTATAAGGGACTAATAATCTACTTGTTCCTGGTTGCATCAGTAGCTACACTAGTTCCTGTTCTTTCTTTGAAGGTCCCAGTTGCACCACTGATCTTTTTAGATTCTCATTTCATCATTTTTTTCCCATGGTGGAAAAGTTGAAATTTGACCTTTTTGATGTTAGTGACGTTTATGAATTTCATATTTACCGTGAAGGAATATATTGAACAGTGAGTGTAAACAGTAGGTGTTCATTCCTAATCAGCCAGGTTGTGGTGCCTACGTTGGACTGCGTGTCGTTAGCACCAACAGAATGATTGGTCAGGCCATCAACAGGTGGCACTTGTAACATTTGTAAACAACTGCTAAAGAAACTTAACTATAAAACAGACCGACCGGTTGCGAGAGTAGTAAAGTGTAAACCAAAACCTGCCCTTGACCTTACTGTATGACCCTTGTGGTTTAGCGCTTCTTTTTTATAATAATAATAATAATAATAATAATAATAATAATAATAATAATACCCTTGATCTTGACCAAATAAGTTGCAGGCTGATTTTTCTAAGACTTTTTTGTAGGAAAATGTGCGCCTTATATCCCGGAAAATGTTGTAATTAAGTTTAATACAAATAAGGTCGCGGGGACTCCACTTACTGACATCAAGAGACTTCCTCATATCAATAATTTTTCCTTCCTTTCTTTTCTATGATGGCTTTCTGTTCGAATTAATTTGAAACTGAAAAAGTGTCTTCACTAGGGGGCAGATCATCCAGACTGTGATGGATATGTGGGTCAGGGGACCGCCAGCAGCAAAAGCCTGGTTAACCAAGAAAACATCAGACGAACCTGGTCAATGGTCGGGCTCCGGGAGTAGAAAAAACTCTCAGTACTCATCAAAAATATATATTCACACTGATACTGTGCATAAGATACATTAAGTTAGAGCAATAACAGTAATTCTCGGAGTATGTGGCTCCATTTCCAGTCCTGTTTTTTTGTTTTTTTTTTTTAATGTTGAGAAAAGTTTAGCGAGTGTTTGGTATGTCCAGCCTGGCGGTGACTGTCCTGGTGACTCACCTCCAGCCTGGCGGTGACTGTCCTGGTGACTCACCTCCAGCCTGGCGGTGACTGTCCTGGTGACTCACCTCCAGCTGACTCCTTCATAACTGCTACACCTGCAGCAGCACGTCATCATCTACCAGGACAGGTGTGAGGTGCAGATGTTATACAAGTTTGTGGTCCCAGTGGTCACCGTCACCGCTGCCGGATATAATAATAATAGTATATTTTTATTACCAATTTTCCTTAATATTTCCACCCGTACCGGTGATCGACCCCCCCTCCCCCCCTCCCCTCTCCCCCACCCGGACCTTATGGAAACACGTCCCTAATATTTTGCAGCCGTACCGGAGGAGATTCGAACTCCGGACTTCAGTGTGTGAGGTGAGTTAACGATCGAGCTACGGGACACCTCTGACATCAAGTCTCAGACAAGAAGGATTCCAAGAATAAGTACTATTAAGAAACACTCAGGAAAGTGTGTGCTGAATGTTAATAGATGGTACTTTCCTGAATGGAAAGTACCGCCGTAGTTAAGTTACGCTAGGCTAGGCACAAGCCCTGTCCTCCATACCTGTGACTATTTTCGTGAGTTATTCTGTTCTCACAATGCAACTTGTTACCAGACACCTTGTTTGCTGCCTGATCAGCCAGGCAGTTGCTACCCGAATGCCAGCATACCTTTCATAACCTGGCTGATATGGCACTGTTGCAGGAACTAATACAGTTTTACCTTGAAGACTTGTATCTTTGTTCCAGCAAATTTTCCCATGTTAGCAGAAGGTTAATAGAGGAAGCATTGGTAATTTGACTCTTTTCTTCTGATTCTCCCTACCTGCTTTCCCCTTCTTTCTATCACTTTCTTGTTCTCTCTGCGGTTTACTGAGTTTCCCTTTCGTCATTTATTTGTACTATGATCTCCTGGTGTCAGGTTGTCACACTCAGCACCTCCCGAGCAGCCAACAACTTATTAGATTTCCCTGGTATCAAGAAGAACTTCGGCAGATTTATGTATATATTATCTGCAAGTTCAAATTAGTTTTAGCTGCCGCCGTGAGCTTGGGTTTTCCGGTAGCTTGAGCCTTCCCACGACCCCACACCCGGGGCGTTGACCACTCTCTGTGTAGCATGACACAGGTGCTCCACACCGTTTCTATGTCAGGTTTTGGGGCTCAGTCCCTGGACCCATTATGTGCGTAATAAAGCTGTTTTGATAATAGTCTAAGCGCTATACCCACAAGAGTCATACAGCGCCGTGCTGCGATGTTAGACCACAACTGTTGTGTTTGTGATCCTACTGACAGTCGTTCATTACCACTTATCTTAAGTTTATAGTTTTGAGGGTTGTGCTGTGAAGCTTCTCGGTCTGTGTGAGGGGACAGTGACGTCACAGTTGGTGTTCATAATACAAACTTGTCACAGAATTTTTTAAATTATCTTCTTGTTGTGAAGGTCATTGTCAGCTCCATGACTGTGGTAAAAGCTTTGAGTTTTCTACATACAAGGACCATGGTTCGAGTCCCTGTCCATTCTCTCGTTTATTCATAGACAGCAGCCACCCAGGGAGGTACTACCATCCTGCCAAATGCGTGTGAAACGGAAATATGTAATTTTATTTACACACTGGTAGGACTGCTGGTGCCTTTTCTTTCTGTCTCGTAAACACGCAAGATAACACATACATCTTGCTACTTCTACTTACACTTAGGTCACATTACTCATACATGTACACGTATATGTATGCACACCCATCTGAGTTTTCTATTTTCTTAATAGTTCTTGTTTTTATTTCCGTTCATCTCCATGAGAAAGAGAAAGAATTGCATCATAATCTATACCTGGAAGATACTGATCCCAAAACTGCATCCCGAAATTTCTACTAGTATACACAGGAGGTATACGGAGCAGGATACCTCCAATGTAAAGAAGAGGAATAGTGTGTACAGCGAGAGAACTCGCTAAATGTTAGGGGACAACGACTCTTCAACACCTCCCTTCATTCATGATGATTCTCACAAGAGTTCTTGATCAGCCAGGTTATGGTGTATATGTTGGACTATGGGAGGTGAGCACTAACAGCTTGATCGATCAGGCCAGCAAGCAGCAGGTCTGGTCTGGGACCGGGCCACGGGGGCGGTGACCTCCGGAAGTAACTCAGGTAAACTCCAGCAGTGAGAGTGCAAGACGTCTGACCTGTGTGAAACATTTCTGTGCTGTTTAATCTTAACAATTCCCTCAATTTATCATGGCGGATCTCGCCATCATGACTGTCTTACTCAGACATTGGTCACACTTGTTAATGCTGACCATCACTACAGTGTGTTTGCTGAACACACGCACACACTGAGTGTGCTGAAGCCTCAGCTGTTTGCAAGCAAACAAACCTTTCATTGTGGGAACTGTCGAGGCGTGGGGTGTGTACTGCCTCTCTCAGTCACTGCAACGTGCTTGTGTGTCTGATGCTTGTACACACACACACACACACACACACACACACACACACACACACACACACACACACACACACACACACACACACACACACACACAGTGTTGGCGTAGATTTAAAAAAATTTGAGTAAAATTGTAAGAAAGTTTTATTCCTTTTTATTCACGTTAAATAAATTTCAGTTTAGGTCTTGTGAACTGCTGTAATATTTAGTGGGTGACGCATCTTACGTCCAGGATCGTATCTCAAGATTAAGACACACGTGCAACACTTGGGTAGCTTTATTGTTGAAACGTTCAGCCTACACAGTAGGCTTCTTCAGTCAACTACAGAAGCAGCAGGTGTAGTAATGTTGTGTTTGAGGTGGTCAGTCCCTCAGCCTGGAGAAGAGTTCAACTGAACTCTTCATGGAGTGTGTTGAGTGGATGAATACGTGAGAGGGGTTGGATCTGAGTGGGAGTTGCACACCAGTTAATAGGACTAACACGGCTTATTCCCTGGGTTGGGCAAACATTTTTGTTTACTGGGTGTGGATTTGAGAAGGACGTGCCCAGCATGGGCCAGTAGGCCTGCTGCAGTGCTCCACCATTATGTTCTAACATCATTCTGCCACTTTTAATCTCGAAATGGTACAGCATTATTTGACCTTCTTGCATTCATTTGCTGATGAGAGGAACTGGAATTCATCAGTCTTCATTTGTTGATGCTTTGTATGAAATACATGGAACGTTTCACGGGTTTAGTCTGGGTCAGTAAATGCATCTTCTGGTGGGCTTGAAACTTCCTTTTACCGATGTGTTGTGTAAGTTATCATGTGTCAGTGTTATTAAAGTCGTTTATGTGAAGTAACTGTAAAATATTTCTTCTGATCAGACGTCACAGTGACTTTATTTGGTCAGACGTCACAGTGACTTTATTTGGTCAGACGTCACAGTGAGTTTATTTGGTCAGACGTCACAGTGACTTTATTTAGTCAGACGTCACAGTGAGTTTATTTGGTCAGACGTCACAGTGACTTTATTTAGTCAGACGTCACAGTGACTTTATTTGGTCAGACGTCACAGTGACTTTATTTAGTCAGACGTCACAGTGACTTTATTTAGTCAGACGTCACAGTGACTTTATTTGGTCAGACGTCACAGTGACTTTATTTGGTTATCCTAAGATAATTAACTTAAAGTTCTTTCGTGTGTCTTTAATTTCTTCGTGTTCTCACTACCATTATTAAAGTTATTATGTACACTTAACTTACTTAAGACTTTCTTACTTATTATTTACTTTTTTACTTACTCAAAACTGGTCAGTTTTAAAGAAAAAAATCAGGGTATAATAGCCATGATTTTTAAAGGGGTGGAGGAGTAAGCCAGGGGAAGGTCTCGGTCAGATGACCAAAAGCTCCACCTGCGGGTCATCATATGAATAAGACCCGCGTCAGGAAACACTTGTTTTGTTTCCTGACAAACCTCACCTAACCTTACCTTACCTTACCTTACCTTACCTTACCTTACCTTACCTTACCTTACCTAACCTAACCTAACCTAACCTAACCTAACCTAACCTTACCTTACCTTACCTAACCTAACCTAACCTAACCTAACCTAACCTTACCTAACCTTACCTAACCTTACCTAACCTTACCTAACCTTACCTAACCTTACCTAACCTTACCTAACCTTACCTAACCTTACCTAACCTAACCTAACCTTACCTTACCTTACCTTACCTTACCTTACCTAACCTAACCTGACCTGACCTGACCTGACCTGACCTAACCTAACCTAACCTAACCTAACCTAACCTGACCTGACCTGACCTGACCTAACCTTACCTTACCTTACCTTACCTTACCTAACCTAACCTGACCTGACCTGACCTGACCTAACCTAATCTAACCTAACCTAACCTAACCTAACCTAACCTAACCTAACCTGACCTGACCTGACCTAACCTAACCTAACCTAACCTAACCTAACCTAAACTAACCTGACCTGACCTGACCTGACCTGACCTGACCTGACCTAACCTTACCTTACCTAACCTAACCTAACCTAACCTAACCTTAGCTTACCTTACCTTACCTTACCTTACCTTACCTTACCTTACCTAACCTAACCTAACCTAACCTTACCTTACCTTACCTTACCTTACCTTACCTTACCTGACCTGACCTGACCTGACCTGACCTAACCTAACCTAACCTAACCTGACCTTGAAGAAAAGTTTGGATTGATTTTGTCCTGTTGGATCCCAATTTCCTTTTTCGAAAGAAATGGGAAAAACTGAATTTCTGTTTTTGATGCGATATTTTTTGATTAAGCCTTCCATGCTGGTAACTTTTTTATACAACTGAGCAGCTTTAAGCCTGCCCCAAGGCCGGGCTCCGGGAGTAGAAAACTCTGGGAACTCATCAAGGGTATAGGTATACAGAACCTGGGAAACCTGGGGAACCAGAGGTAAACAGGTTTAATACCAGCAAGATAAAGGTACCTCCAGTACCTCGTTATAAATTAGACCCTTGTGCAACACTTGGGATCTCTTAGGAAGCGTTTCGCCACACATTGAGTTTATTAGTCCAATACAAAGGAGAACAGTGACGATCAGAAGGGGTTTAAGGTAATCAGTCCCTCAGTCTAGAGTCGACGTAATTGGTACGGTAATTAGTCCACCAATCTAATTACCTCAGACTCGTGATCTTCACCATTCTCCTTTAGACTGATGAAGTCACTGTGTGGCGAAACATTTCCTCAGAGATACCTAACTGTTGTACATGTGTCTAATTTATCAACTTGTGGGTTTTTTCAACCATTTATCTACATTTCAATTCCTCGTATTAAGAACCTCTCACCAGAGCCGCCTCACCCTCCACACATCCAGGATTTTCCTGCTGATTATTTAGTTTGGTATTTCCTAATGCTTTTAATGTCATATTTTTTGGTAATATTGTTTTCTTTATAGTTTTACCTTAAACTCCGACTTTTTAAGTTAATTTTAGATTATAATTATATTTACGTATATTCTGAATTATGTCAGATATATTTGGTGGACGTCAGTAGCCTCGCTGCTGGAGGCTCCACAAATACTGTGTTCACTGTAAAACTGTGTAGGCACTATATTTTAGAAAATCCTAGATTTTGTCACCGAAGTGGCTAGTTATTGTGTACCCCATATCCATCCTGTGGACGGTAGCGCAAGAGCAGATGGATACACAGAAGGCCTTTTATATATCCATATGGTCTTGCTCTACCATCTTAATATATTATAGTAATTTAATTTTTCAGTAAATTATAGTTTTCACTGTATTTAAGTGTTATTTACTGTATTTAAATGGTAAAAAAAATAGGCCTGAAGATAACATTCATCCAGTCACCTACTGTCACTGCTGAACACTTTGCACCAATACTACTCTAGCTCGATTGGTAGCGCACTCAGCTCACACACTGAGGTCTGTGGTTCGATTCCCTGTACTGTGGAAAAATTAGAATGTATTTCCTTAATATACCTGATGTCTCTCTTCAGCAGTCAAATAGGTACCTGCGTGTTAGTCGACTGGTGTGGGTCGCATCCTGAGTACACAATTTATCTAATTTGCCCTAAATGCTCAGCATAACAAGCGGCTTTCTATATAGTAGTATGTCATTGATGTCAGCTAGGACTGTATACCTTGTACATGTGCTTGTAGTAATTAAGATTATTATTATAAAGCCACCACCACTACTAAAAACCACCATCAATGTCGCTAAACTCCTCTCCTGCTGAAAATCTTCTCCTGGGCGAAAATATTAAATGAGTAACAAAGCTGCAGCACCTGCTGAGCTCTGTATCCAAGTGTTGTGTAAAAAGTATCCACATAACGTGGTGTATACAGTGATAATTCAAAAACACAAGCATTAATTCCTGGACACATTCTCCCTCTAGGCGGGTCGCTGGTGTCGAGTCTCCGTCGAGGCGCCTCCCTGCGCAGGATGTCTTGGCTTCCTCGACGACCCCACCTGGAATGTAAGTCGTGGCTCACTTCCCTCGACCTCATCCAGTACATACACTGCTTCTCCAGGTTCGACGGTGTTGAGGTTAGTCTTCTGAGATATCTTGTAATTTCAACTTTGTCAAAATATTAATTATGCGTGTCAGATTGGTAGGAGTTCTGAGAGGATGTATCATGTTGGCGTGTTTGTGAACAGTGTTTGAGAGATAGTTGAGTAGCAAGGAGTGAGAGGGTTGGTGAGTGTCTGAGGGTAGACAGTGTTGGTGAGTGTCTGAGGGTAGACAGTGTTGGTGAGTGTCTGAGGGTAGACAGTGTTGGTGAGTGTCTGAGCGTAGACAGTGTTGGTGAGTGTCTGAGCGTAGACAGTGTTGGTGAGTGTCTGAGCGTAGACAGTGTTGGTGAGTGTCTGAGGGTAGATAGTGTTGGTGAGTGTCTGAGGATAGACAATGTTGGTGAGTGTCTGCGGGTAGACAATGTTGGTGTCTGAGGGTAGACAGTGTTGGTGAGTGACTGAGGGTAGACAATGTTAGCGAGTGTCTGAGAGTAGACAGTGTTGATGAGTGAGGGTAGACAGTATTGGTAAGTGTCGAGGGTAGATAGTGTTAGTGAGAGTCGAGGATAGACAGTATTTGGGAGTGTCTGAGGGTAGACAGTGTTGGAAAGGTGTATTGTTAAGTGCTGGTGATGTTGGTGAAGTTGGTGAAAGTGTTTTTGGAGTAGATGTTGTTGAAGAGTGTGATGTATCGTGTTACTGGACATACTTGAAGGTTACCTAAAGACACAACAATGTCACTATCACATCTGCGAGGAAAATGATAGGATGGATAATGAGAACTTTCAAAACAAGGGATGCCATAACAATGAGGATCCTTTTTAAATCACTTTTTCTCCCTAGGCCTGAATATTGCTGTTCACTAACAGCTCTATTCAAGGCAGGAGAAATCGCAGATCTAGAGAATGTAGAGAGAACTTTTACTGCACATGTAACTTCAGTCAAGCACCTTAATTACTGGGAACGTTTGGAATCTCTTGAGCGCAGGAGAGAAATACATCATAATCTACACTTGGAAAATCCTAGAGGGACTGGTCCCAAATCTGCACACAGAAATCACTCCCTGTGAAAGCAAAAGACGGTGCAACATACCCCCAGTGAAAAGTAGGGGTGTCGTGAGTATACTAACAGAAAACAGTAAATGTCCAAGGCCTAAGACTGTTCAATAGCCTCCCACCACGTATAAAGGAATTACCAATATACCCCTGACAGATACCTAAAGTCAGTAACGGATCAGCCGAGCTGTGGTTCGTACATTGGACTATGTGCAGCCAACAGCAACAGCCTGGTTGATCAGGCCCTGATCCACCAGGAGGCCTGGTCAAGGACTGGACCGCGGGGGCGTTGACCCCCCGGAACACCCATTAGGTGTGTCAAAGAGTCGCGTATTTGCACGGAGATACTGAACACCACAAATGATGTACTTGAAGTTCTAGCAGTAAAAATCAAGAACCAAAACTTAGTCATTGTACTTGTATATAAGCCACCAGATGCAACTTCCCAACAGTTCAAGGAACAGCTATCAAAAATTGACTACTGTCTGGAAAACCTTCCAGCCCCATCCCCAAACATCTTGCTGCTTGGTGACTTCAATCTAAGATATACAAAATGGATGAATGTAGCAAATAATATTGTAGCAGATCAATCCTTGGAGCTTCTCAGACGAAAAGTCACACACAGATTAGCTGTTGAATTTCTGCAATAAACACACCCAAAGTCAGCACATAGTGGAGCCAACGAGGCTGGAGAACACCCTTGACCTTATTTTCACAATGAGGACCTGGTAAGAAACATAACAATATAAAAAACAACTAATTCTGATCACAATTTAATCGAAGTCCAGACTTACATGCACAGGAGTCCTGATCAGCCAAATTTATATAAATGTAAGGGTACCTTTACCAAATTCAATTTCAAGAGCAAGAACATCAACTTCAACAAGAACATCAACTGGGACCAGGTAAATTATGCTCTAAATGAAACATGTTGGGAAGATATTTTATATAACACGAACCCTAAACAGTGCCTTGAAAAATCAACTTCTTGGTAGCTGAAGTATGTTCAAGGCATATTCCCCTAAGAGAAAAAGAGAACTGGAGAGAGAAAGATGCTCTCTCTACAGGAGAAGGCGAAGAATCACTGAGCTCCTCAAGAATGCCAGATTATCTGAAACACGGAAGGAAGCACTAACCAGGGAAGTGGAAAATATTGAGGTAAAGCTAAAGGACTCGTACAGGATCCAGGAGAAACAAGAGGAGCTAAAAGTGATTAGTGAAATTGAAAGAAATTTGAAATATTTCTTTTCATATGCCAGAAACACGGCAAAAACCACATCTAGCATAGGGCCCCTGCTCAGACAAGACGAATCCTACACAGATGACAACAAAGAAATGAATGAGATACTGAAATCTCAATGCGACTTCGTTTAATGAAAAACTAATCAGTCTAATGATAGACAATCCAAATATATTTTTCATGAATAAACCTCAAAACCCTGCCAATGTATGCCAAATTTCTGACATAACCCTAACTCAACTAGTCTTTGAGAAAACCATTGATAACATGCCCATGCACTCAGCCCCAGGCCCAGACTTGTGGAACTTTGTGATCATTAAGAACTACAAGAAACCACTCTCGCGGACTCTAAATATACTATGGGGAAGGAGCATAGACACAGGTGAGATTCCACAGTCACTAAAAACAACGGATATCCCCATTTCATAAGGGTGGCAGCAAAGCAGTAGCTAAGAACTGTAGACGAATAGCTCTAACGTCCCATATAAAATATTTGAAAGAGTTCTAAGAAGTAGGATTGCAAAGCACTTGGATTCCCAACAGTTGCACAATCCAGGGCAACATGGGTTCCGAGCAGGTCGCTCCTGCCTCTCGCAACTGCTGGAGCACTATGATATGGTCTTGGATGCACTGGAGAACCAACAAAATGCTAATGTACTATACACAGATTTTACAAAAGCCTTTGACAAGTGCGATCATGGTGTAATAGCACACAAAATGCGTGCTGAAGGGATAACTGGCAAAGTAAGCAAGATGGATCTTCAACTTTGTAACCAGTTGAACACAAAGACTAGTGGTAAACAGAGTTAAATAGGAAGCTGCCATAGTGAAGAGCTCTGTTCCACAAGGCACAGTACTCACCCCTATCCTGTTCTTCATCCTCATATCAGACATAAACAGAGATGTAAACCATAGGACTGTTTCATCCTTTGCAGACGATACTAAGATTTGCATGAGAGTGTCATCCATTGAGGACACGGCAAAGCTCCAAGAAGATATAAACCAAGTTTTTCAATGGGCAACAGAGAACAATATGATGTTCAATAAAGATAAATTCCAACTATTTCATTATGGAAAACTGGAGGAAATAATACCTAGAACTGAGTATACTACAAACTCTCATCATACATTAGATAGGAAAAGTAATGTGAAGGACCTATGAGTGATATTGTCTGAGGATCTCACCTTCAAGGATCACAACAATGTCACTATCACAACTGCGAAGAAAATGGTAGGATGGATAATGAGAACATTCAAGACAAGAGATGCCAAGCCAGTGATGATCCTTTTTAAATCACTTGTTCTCTCTAGGCTGGAATACTGCTATACATTAACATCTCCATTCAAGGCAGGTGAAATCGCAGATCTGGAGAGTGTACATCAGTTCCATCAAACACTTTAACTACTGGGAGCGCCTGGAAGCACTTGACTTGTACTCACTGGAGCGCAGGCGAGAGAGATACATCATAATCTACACCTGGAAGATCCTGGAGGGACTGGTCCCTAATTGCTCACAGAAATCACTCCTTACGAAAGTACAAGACTTGGCAGGCGATGCAGCATACGCTCAATGAAAAGTAGGGGCACCATTATTACACTGAGAAAAAACACAGTAAGTATCTGGGGCCCAAGACTGTTCAGCAGCCTCCCACCAGCCATTAGGGGAATTACCAATAGACCCCTGGTTGTGTTCAAGAGGGAGTTGAACAGATACCTAAGTCAGTGCTGGATCAACCGAGTTGTGGTTCGTACGTTGGACTGTATGCGCCCAGCAGTAACAACCTAGTTGATCAGGGCCTGATCCACCGGGAGGCCTGGGCGTGGACCGGGCCGCGGGGGCGTTGATCCCCAGAATACCCTCCAGGTAGGTAGATCACTGAGCGTTCTGACCAACAAATATAAATACCAAATACATTTAAGAACGTCCAAGGTAAAGTTAAGAAAAACAAATTAAGTTACTTCCACTATGACAATACTCAACGCGAAAAATCACTAATTTAAAAAATATATAAATAACCCAGTCAAAATATGATGAAATTGGGAATGTCAGAAGACGCTGGGAACAGGTTACCAAGGTGCCTACAGGCATGTGTGCCACTGTCAGCTCCGCTGTCAGCTCCACTGTCAGCTCCGCTGTCAGCTCCACTGTCAGCTCCGCTGTCAGCTCCACTGTCAGCTCCACTGTCAGCTCCGCTGTCAGCTCCACTGTCAGCTCCACTGTCAGCTCCACTGTCAGCTCCGCTGTCAGCTCCACTGTCAGCTCCGCTGTCAGCTCCGCTGTCAGCTCCACTGTCAGCTCCACTGTCAGCTCCGCTGTCAGCTCCACTGTCAGCTCCACTGTCAGCTCCACTGTCAGCACCGCTGTCAGCTCCACTGTCAGCTCCACTGTCAGCTCCACTGTCAGCTCCGCTGTCAGCTCCGCACAAGTCACGCAGTGTGTCAGCAGCACCTGCATATAGAAAGCTATGGGCTATATTTTTTGTGCCCAGTTCTAAAACAGAGAATCTTGTTACATAATTCGTGTTGGAGGAGGAGGGCCAGACACCCTTATCCTGCCGAGGCCTGTAAACTCGTTGTTCATATGTAGGGCCCACCGTGCCTGCCATTTCCCAAGGACAAATCTTTTTATGTGACCCACGAACTCTGGAACACTGTATCAACGTCCATGAGCTCCATATTATTCAACATCTTATCAGAAGATAGAAACACTGCTGGATAATTGTTGAAGACTTATGGGGAAACTACAAGCCTCTTCACCAGGTGCCAGATCGTCCAGGCTGTGATGGATATGTGGGGAACCGGTCCATCAACAACAACAGCCTGGTTGACCAGGCAAGCACCAGACGAACCTCGCCCAAGGCCGGGCTCCTGGAGTAGAAAAAACTCTCGGAGCTCATCAAAGGCATATCAAAGAAAAAGGTATATTCGTGCGAGGCAGATGTCTGGTACGACGCAAGTTAGAAATACACGTCAACATTCCTTGTTCCTGGCGTGGGAAACTTAAGAGGTAGGCCTACTGTAGCAGCCTATTCTCCATTTTTTTTTATTTGGCGTTCGTGAGAAAAATCACGCTGGAGAATTAAGGCGTATTAAAATTGCGTATTTTACAATTCAGATCAATGTAGGTAAACTTTGGAAATATAAACACTTAAGCAGTATAATGTGATCCTATATTGACAACGTTTCGCCCAGGCAGTGTGCTGTATCAAGTCACAAACAGATCTACCTGGGTGAAACATACTTGAGTATTTATAGGATGTGAATGCTGCTTGTGACAATCTTCCGAGTAGACTGATAGTCTAAAAACTTAGGGAGCTTTTAAAAGAGATTGGATAAAGTCTAAAAACTTAGGGAGCTTTTAAAAGAGATTGGATAAAGTCTAAAAACTTAGGGAGCTTTTAAAAGAGATTGGATAAAGTCTAAAAACTTAGGGAGCTTTTAAAAGAGATTGGATAAAGTCTAAAAACTTAGGGAGCTTTTAAAAGAGATTGGATAAGTATATGAGGAGACCTTCTACAGTGTTCCTTGATTCTTATGTTCTTATGTGGGATAGCGATGAAGAAGTTTCTTGGCGAGGGGTTCAGCTATGTTATAGAAGCCGTTGTTCTGGTTGAAGTTGGAAATAAATGTTATAGAATATCGACACAGTGGAAATATAAACACATATGCAGTATAATGTGATCCTTTATTGACAACGTTTCGCTCACACAGTGGGCTTTTTCAAGTCACAAAAAGATCTACCTGGGGTGGAAGGTATGCGAGTATTTATAGTCAGGTTCAGAATGTTGACGTCAGGTACATCATCAGATGAAGCATTCTCCACCTGACGTCAGCATTCTGAACCTGACTTTAAATACTCGCGTACCTTCCACCCCAGGTAGTTCTGTTTGTGACTTGAAAAAGCCCACTGTGTGGGCGAAACGTTGTCAATAAAGGATCACATTATACTGCATATGTGTTTATATTTCCACTGGTTGAAGTTGTTGGATATACAGATAAGTGATGATTCCAGGATTCTTCGGTATCGAGTGTTGTCTTCTCTGGTGATAAGTCTTGCGTTTCTGTAGTTGATTAAATGGTTGTGTGAATTTCGGTGTTGAACACAGGCATTCCTTGGATTGTCAGATCTGCCTGCCTACTGGTGTTCTGATATACGTGTTTGGAGGTCTCTGTATGTTTCACCGACGCATAATTTGCTGCATTCATTACTGGGGATTGAGTATACCCCTGCAGAGGATTGAAACTTGTTCTGTCTATTACTGGCAATGTCCTTGATGGTGGTGGATGTATAAGTAGATACTTGGAATGAGGTTTTGGAAAAGATGTTGGAAACGTGTTTGGCAATGGAGTTGGTGGGGAGGACTATGTATCTCTTCTCGGCAGTGTCTTCTCTGGGTGTGTTGAAGATGTTTAATGCGCGTCTTCTGCAGTCTCTGATGAAGTGACGAGGATAGTGGAGTTTCGAAAATACTTGTTCAATAAGAGAGTATTCTTCTTCAAGGAACTCACTGCTACAGATTCTGAGTGCACGCAGGAAAAAGCCTATAATTACACCACGTTTAGTTTTGGTGTCGTGGTGAGAATAGAAGTGGAGAAGATCGTGTTGGTTGGTGGGTTTTCGACAGACTTTAAAACGAAGTTCATGGTCAGCTTTGCAGAGAAGAATATCAAGAAAAGGAAGAGTGTTGTCGACTTCTTCTTCAAGTGTGAACTGGATTGAGGGCTCGACCTGGTTGAGTTTGTCTTGGAGAACTTGAACGTTGAAGCGTTTAGGAGTTATGAGGAGAATGTCGTCAACATAACAGAGCCAAGTGACAGAAGAGGGAATAATAGTGGAGAAACGCTCGGCTTCCAAATGTTCCATGTATAGGTTCGCCAGGACGGGACTAAGTGGCGAATCCATGGGTAGTCCGAAAGTCTGCTGAAAGAGGTGATTTTCGAAAGATAAACACGTAAAACCAACACATAGTTCAACAAGGTCGATGAAATCGCTGACCTAACCCAGAATGATCAATATTACAATGTATGAAAAGCTTCAAGCACACTGACATCCAAAGACAGTCAAATAATGCTCTTGGGTGGGAGAAACTGTCATCTGTAGTGTGTGAGATGCTGTCATCTGTAGTGTGAGATGCTGTCATCTGTACAGTATGAGATGCTGTCTTCTGCAGTGTGAGAGATGCTGTCATCTGTAGTGTGTGAGATGCTGTCATCTGTAGTGTGTGAGATGCTGTCATCTGTAATGTGTGAGATGTTATCTGTAGTGTGTGAGATGCTGTCATCTGTAGTGTGTGAGATGCTGTCATCTGTACAGTATGAGATGCTGTCATCTGCAGAGTGTGAGATGCTGTCATCTGTAATGTGTGAGATGTTATCTGTAGTGTGAGATGCTGTCATCTGTACAGTGTGAGATGCTGTCATCTGTACAGTATGAGATGCTGTCATCTGTAATGTGTGAGATGATGTCATCTGTAATGTGTGAGATGCTGTCATCTGTAATGTGTGAGATGCTGTCATCTGTAGTGTGTGAGATGCTGTCATCTGTAATGTGTGAGATGTTATCTGTAGTGTGTGAGATGCTGTCATCTGTAATGTGTGAGATGCTGTCATCTGTACAGTGTGAGATGCTGTCATCTGCAGAATGTGAGATGCTGTCATCTGTAATGTGTGAGATGATGTTATCTGTAGTGTGTGAGATGCTGTCATTCGTACAGTGTGAGATGCCGTCATCTGTACAGTGTGAGATACTGTCATCTGTAATGTGTGAGATACTGTCATCTGTAATGTGTGAGATACTGACATCTGTAGTGTGATGAATATCTTGTACTTAGAGTGAGAGACGACGAATCTCCTGTAGTGTGAGAAACGGCGAGTCTCCTGTAGAGCGTGAGATGACCATCTCCTGTAGAGCGTGAGATGACCGTCTCCTGTAGAGATTGCTTATTACACTCATGGGGGGACGGGAGCCCTAAACCCGCAAGGGTCATGCAGCGCCTAGGGAATCTGAGGAAATCTTATTCGTTCCAAGAAAGATAGGCATCTTTGGTTCCTCTGAATCAAGATCCCTTCACCGGCATCAAGGTACCCTCCCTCCCTCCCTCCCTCCCTCCCTCCCTTTGAAGGGAACTGTGGAGTCTGAGAAGGGAGGCTCAGAGTGGGTTGAAGGCTGTCTCCTGAAGAGTTCGAGAGGACAGTCTCCTCTAGAACACCTTAAGACACTTCAGCTTCCTTCGAGTGTGAGGGACTTGAGGAAGCGCACTCGAAATATTTACTGAACCTTTCCACACACCGGCATTCCCATCTTTTGTTTGACCTCTCACATCTCAACGAAAAAAAAGGGAAAGATTATGTATGCCTCTTAAAGCCCTGAATCCGCATGCGTAAGTCCAGTCTCCATTCTGCAGTCGCTAAGAGCGTGACACAAGCGATTCCTTAGAAACTGGAAAGAAGTCAGGAGGGAGACCACACTAATGAGGTGAATAGCAGATTATTTAAAGCTGTTGCAATCTTAAGTATTAGTACAGCGAGATTGAGACCAGAGGTAACACTAAGGTTTACCTCTGGCATACCTGTAACTGGTTTCGAAATTCTGTTCTCGTATCCTGGCCTGAAACAAGATGTGTAGACAATGTGTAGACAACCTGATCAATCAGGCTGATGCTTCCTACTGCAATATTTTATATTGGCTCTGTGATAACGCTGTTATAATATTCATAGGGAAATGAGACACTTGAGGTCGTCGCATGTTACCTAACATCGTAGCTCTCAACTTAGCACTCGCGGCCACTTCAGACCACTTCAGATTCTCCGTAGCTAGAGTCCTCCTCTTACTCAACACATCTAAGAACCATCTGCCTCGCCATTCTTCAGTGACCTTCCACTTGTCACACTATATCACAGTGTGTATCAGGGGGCATCATTTATTTTTACTCTGACTTTATTGACGATAATGGATAATTCTGGCTAATGTAAATTGCATCACTGGTATTATGGACTCTGCTGCTCCTGTACTCTGTACTTGTGGTGAGATAAGATTCAAGAAAATTGAGCATCTTTAGCATCAAGCTATAAGAATCTTAGCTACACTGAAACTACCAGAACTGTAGCCTGAGACTAGACATGAAGTTATGGTCCATCCGTGACACAGTAAGACAGTTATATACCTCTTGTTTTGCACAAAATTAATAAGGGGGTAATATAGATAATGTTCCTATTGTGACGATTAAAATTTCATTTAAAGAGCTGTATATATACAGCGCTTAGGTGAATTTTCCCATGCCACGGGTCGGGTTAGAACCCGCGATCAGTGTCTCAAAACTGCAGACCGTCGCGTTAGCCACTGGGCCAGCTAGCCCAGTGGCTAGTCACAGTGGTGCCTATGCTAACCTTCCTATGGTGTATAAATATACCTAGTTGGATGAATCTTATTGAAGCCAGCTGGTCCAGTGGCTAACGCGACGGTCTGGAGTTTTGAGACTCTCTGAACGCGGGTTCTAACTCCACCCGTGGTATGGTTAGTTTGCAATCGTGTCATTACGATTTCGTGAGTCATGTTGACGACTTAATTAAATCTTGTTGCTAAGAACAAGCTTGAAGAGACAAACTACAAGCTTGAAGAAACAGAATACAAGCTTGAAAAAACAGAATACAAGCTTGAAGAAACAGAATACAAGCTTGAATAAACAGACTGCAAGCTTGAAGAAGCAGGCTACAAGCTTGAAGAAACAGACTGCAAGCTTGAAGAAACAGGCTACAAGCTTGAAGAAACAGACTGCAAGCTTGAAGAAACAGAATACAAGCTTGATGGAACAGACTGCAATCTTGATGAAACAAACTACAAGCTTGAAGAAACAGACTACAAGCTTGAAGAAACAGACTACAAGCTTGAAGAAACAGACTGCAATCTTGAAGAAACAGACTACAAGCTTGAAGAAACAGACTACAAGCTTGAAGAAACAGACTACAAGCTTGAAGAAACAGACTACAAGCTTGAAGAAACAGACTACAAGCTTGAAGAAACAGACTACAAGCTTGAAGAAACAGACTACAAGCTTGAAGAAACAGACTACAAGCTTGAAGAAACAGACTACAAGCTTGAAGAAACAGACTACAAGCTTGAAGAAACAGACTACAAGCTTGAAGAAACAGACTACAAGCTTGAAGAAACAGACTTCAAGCTTGAAGAAACAGACTGCAAGCTTGAAGAAACAGATTGCAAGCTTGAAGAAACAGACTACAAGCTTGAAGAAACAGACTATAAGCTTGAAGAAAGACTATAAGCTTGAAGAAACAGACTACAAGCTTGAAGAAACAGATTGCAAGCTTGAAGAAACAGACTACAAGCTTGAAGAAACAGACTATAAGCTTGAAGAAACAGACTACAAGCTTGAAGAAACAGACTACAAGCTTGAAGAAACAGATTGCAAGCTTGAAGAAACAGATTACAAGCTTGAAGAAACAGATTGCAAGCTTGAAGAAACATATTGCAAGCTTGAAGAAACAGACTACAAGCTTGAAGAAACAGACTATAAGCTTGAAGAAACAGATTGCAAGCTTGAAGAAACAGACTACAAGCTTGAAGAAACAGACTGCAAGCTTGAAACAGAATACAAGCATGAAGAAACTGGCTGTAAGCTTGAAGAAACAGATTGCAAGCTTGAAGAAACAGATTGCAAGCTTGAAGAAACAGACTACAAGCTTGAAGAAACAGACTATAAGCTTGAAGAAACAGATTGCAAGCTTGAAGAAACAGACTACAAGCTTGAAGAAACAGACTACAAGCTTGAAGAAACAGTCTATAAGCTTGAAGAAACAGACTGCAAGCTTGAAGAAAGAGTCTATAAGCTTGAAGAAACAGACTGCAAGCTTGAAGAAACAGATTGCAAGCTTGAAGAAACAGACTATAAGCTTGAAGAAACAGACTGCAAGCTTGAAGAAACAGACTACAAGCTTGAAGAAACAGTTTATAAGCTTGAAGAAACAGACTGCAAGCTTGAAGAAACAGACTACAAGCTTGAAGAAACAGTCTATAAGCTTGAAGAAACAGACTGCAAGCTTGAAGAAACAGACTACAAGCTTGAAGAAACAGACTACAAGCTTGAAGAAACAGTCTATAAGCTTGAAGAAACAGACTACAAGCTTGAAGAAATAGACTACAAGCTTGAAGAAACAGAATACAAGCTTGAAGAAACAGACTGCAAGCTTGAAGAAACAGACTACAAGCTTGAAACGGACTGCAAGCTTGAAGAAACAGACTACAAGCTTGAAGAAACACACTACAAGCTTGAAAAAACACACTACAAGCTTGAAGAAACAGACTGCAAGCTTGAAGAAACAGACTACAAGCTTGAAACGGACTGCAAGCTTGAAGAAACAGACTACAAGCTTGAAGAAACAGACTACAAGCTTGAAGAAACAGACTACAAGCTTGAAACGGACTGCAAGCTTGAAGAAACAGACTACAAGCTTGAAGAAACAGACTACAAGCTTGAAACGGACTGCAAGCTTGAAGAAACAGACTACAAGCTTGAAGAAACAGACTACAAGCTTTAAGAAACAAACTACAAGCTTTAAGAAACAACGCAACGAATTACAAACAGAATACAAATTAAAAATCCAGTGGGTAAATTAACTGAGAATCTGGAGAAGATTACAAAACCGGGGTCGCTTTTGATGAAATATTTCCACAGTAAAAAGTTTAAAATTGATGTAGAGAGTCAGTAGTGGCCAGGACGTGTCCAGGTCAGGTGTACATGTTGCAGGTTGACGTAGAATCTACGTCAACCTGCAACATCTACGTCGTAGATGTTGCAGGTTGATGTAGTAACTCAAGGAAAATGTGTGAAGAGCAAGATACACTGGAACACAGCAGAGCTCAGGAATATAGGTTGAGACCATTAATAGTAATATATATTGTCAACAGACGAGCCTGGTCCATGGCCGGGCTCCGGGAGGAGAGACTCGAAACTCATCAAAGGTATCCAAGATTAGTCAAATTTTACGTAAAAGTTCGGAGAATCTCCAAAAATTAGTTTTATTAGATAATGAAACAATAGAATTTAGCTGATATTGCCAACAGTGTGTGAACTAATTGTGCTGTAATGTACTGTGATATATGTTCTGTAATGTACTGTGATATATGTTCTGTAATGTACTGTGATATATGTTCTGTAATGTACTGTGATATATGTTCTGTAATGTACTGTGATATATGTTCTGTAATGTACTGTGATATATGTTCTGTAATGTACTGTGATATATGTTCTGTAATGTACTGTGATATATGTTCTGTAATGTACTGTGATATATGTTCTGTAATGTACTGTGATATATGTTCTGTAATGTACTGTGATATATGTTCTGTAATGTACTGTGATATATGTTCTGTAATGTACTGTGATATATGGTCACTCGCAGGAGTGGCACTGAACAGACTCGTCACTCGGAGGGAAATGTGTGTGGCTGGCGAGGTGGAGATTCCTCAAGATAATCTAGTGCCACTTCACTCCTGATAACTTCGGTCCTTCAAAGTCTCTCTGACGCCAATTAACGCACGATAACTCACTCGCCTTCAAGAACCCAGATTCCTAAGATATACCAGTACCATTGTTCTTACCTAACATCCTTCCTCCAAGCATCTCTCACCTCCTTCCCCGTCGAGCCGCCGCCTCATCCTCCTTCACTATTTTTCCCTCGTCCGTTCCTCCTGTCCTCTTCCTCCTTTCCCTCTTTTCCCTCATCATCCTCTCCTTTTCAACCTCCTCCCCACATCTCCTTTTCCTTCTCCCCACCTCCCTTTTTCCTCAACTCCTTTTTCCTCCTCTTCTTTCAAGACAAGAGTGTTACTGGAAACTAAAGTCCAAACTGTACTCCTTGGAACGTAGGAAAAGTACATAATAATTTACACCTGGAAAATCTTTACCTACGAAAGCAAGTACTTCGACAGACGGCACAAAATTCTTTTGAAAATGAGCACTCCAAGAGGCAAGTGTTGGTTGGTAAGCTCTGCCAGAGGAACCAAGATGAAATACGCTGCTTCATGTATAAGGGAAGTTACCAACACAACCCTGGCTGTGTCCAAGACCGGACTGATTAACTGATCAATTCCTGATCAGCGGGACTGTAGTTCTAGTGTTGGACACATCCTAAATCTGCTTTTATTTCTCCTCTGTTCCTTCTCTTCCTCAGCGTGACGCACGCGCGCACGCACGCCTACGCACACACACACACACACACACACACACACACACACACACACACACACACACACACACACACACACACACACACACACACACACACACAGGCATCGGAGTGTAAAATTAAGATGTCTGAGAACTGTCTAGTTCTCGCAACTGAGTGTTTAAAATGAGTGTTGAAGCAGATGCATAACGGATACAGTTAAGAGAACTCAATGAGTGTCGAAGGTTCTTGAAAGTGTCTTCGGCGACCCAGTCTCTCTCTCCCTCCCTGAAAAAGAGGAATTACTAATGAACCTCTGGCGATCTTCGAGAGGGAATTGAGTAAGTTCTTCAGATCAGTGTCTGACCAGCCGGGCTGTAGTTCGTACTACGGAGTGCATACCGCTAGCAGTAACAGCCTAGTTGATCAGGCCTCGATTTTCCAGACGGATGAAGTACACCTTACTTCAACTTTGGAACAACCAAATCACCGAACAGCAATAAGTGGTACAAAGCAGCCAAAAGCGACACACAGTGGCAGGTGAGAGAACCCTGGAGAGCATACTATACCAAAGGGCAGAAATGTTGTCGACTGAGAGCTGTTGCTTCCCAGGTTGTGTTGTGAGAAACACAGTACGGTACAGGTCCAGAGTGTCTCTACATGTAAAATTGTAACATGTGCACTCTCGTAGTGGATATGTGAGAATTACTGAACTTCATAATTATGGAGTTTTGTGAACTGCATGCGGTCATCACCAACAGCCTGACTGATTAGGTTATTAACCAGCTACCAGGTGGCAGTAATGAATTATTTATAGGTATCTACAGGTAAATTTGTTCCACATCTCTGACACCGTTGTTTCTGCTACATCTCTGACGCTAGAACAATCACTGTCTGACGCTACACACATTTGTAGCTTGTCGCTGACGCTGCTCCCACATCTCTGCTGCTACAGTCACATCTACCGTTGCTTCTTCTACAGCACTGATGCTGGTGACTTATCTATAACTGAACAAAGAGGCACAGTACCGTGACTGGAACAATACGCAGATAACCCACACACAGGAGACACAAACTTTGAATATTTCGGTACGACTGGAGCCATTAACTAGTTACACAGAAGTGCGAAGGGAAGGGAGCAAGTATATGCAGGTTATTTTTGTGGATATCTCTAACTCTTCTGCTGTGTCTCTGACACTTCATTGCCACATTTGTCTTCACATCTCTGATGTAACAATAGCCTAATTGAACAGAGAGTTAGTTTACAGGGAAGGCTGACTCAGACGTGGCTGCTGAATTAGGACTCTCGAAACAGACACAAGTATGTTACAGGTTTGGCTTGAGGATGAAAATGGGAAGGTATTGATTTGTTTACTATCAGGGGTGAGTGTGAGGGGTCGAGGGGAGGTGGATGTTTGGCAAGTGTGGGCCCTGGGTGATAAGGGAGAGAGGAAATAGAGCGAGAAGGGAAGAGAGAAAGTACAGAGATAAGGGGAAAGAGGGGAGCGTGGAGCATGAGGGGCAAAAAGCCCAAATGGAAAGTTGCCCACCGCAGGACAAAATGTGCTTCAGTCGTTCTTCCGAAGGTAATATACTCGGGTTCATTTCCGGGTGTTAGGTAAGGTTTGTCAGGAGACAGGACAACTGTTTCCTAACCCGGATCTTAGCCATATGATGACCCATAGCTGGAGCTTTGGTCATCTGATCGAGGCCTTCTATTAGCTGACCCCTCCACTCCTTTAAAAAATTATGGTTATGGATATAACCATTAGATTCCAGGATGTTGTGAGACGTATATGCATCTCTGTTGCCCCTCTTCGCCTCGCAGTATATTTGTACGGTCACCTTCAACACAGACAAGGTTGCTGAGCTGGAAAACGTACAGAGAATTTTTATTGCTCGTATATACTTAAGCATCTGAACTACTGGGAATACTTGAAGTCCCTTCATTTGTATTCCTTGAATCGTAGACGAGAAAGATACATAATTTACACCTGGAAAATCCTGGAGGGACTGGTCCCTGATCTGAACTCCAGAATTATTCCATACGAAAACAAGAGATTTGGTATATTGTGCAAAATACCTTCACTAAAAATTACAGGGAGCGACGAGTACACTAAGAGGGACCTCGATGAGTGTCAGAGGTCCCCGACTCATCAATATTTTCCCTCCGTGCATAAGGGAAAATACCAGCAAACCTCTGGTTGTCTTCAAGAGGAAACTGGACAAGTTCTTCAGATCATTCTCTACCAGCCGGGCTGTAGTACATACGTCGTACGGCGTGAGGCTAGCAATAACAGCCTGGTTGATCACGTCTTAATCCTCCAGGAGGCCGCGGGGGCATTAACCCCCAGAAACATCCTTAAAGTATCCTTCAGGTACTGGTTGTTGTGTACGTACAAAGTATCCTTCAGGTACTGGTTGTTGTGTACGTACAAAGTATCCTTCAGGTACTGGTTGTTGTGTACGTACAAAGTATCCTTCAGGTACTGGTTGTTGTGTACGTACAAAGTATCCTTCAGGTACTGGTTGTTGTGTACGTACAAAGTATCCTTCAGGTACTGGTTGTTGTGTACGTACAAAGTTGGTTCACTATGTTCCATTACCATGCATATTTATACCTCCTGTTGTCATTCATCGTCTTCTTCTTTACCATGTATTTATTTTTCAAAGTATATATGTACTTTCGTTGCATTTTGTTCTTTTCATGTGTTTTTTTGAGCAACTTAACTCGTAAGATTTTTCTAATGTGTAGTGTTGATGTGCGCATCTCAGGGTGAAAATACCTGTAAACGTTGTCATGACGAGATTCTCTCTTACGAGGTTTGTTCATGTCTGGCTCTTCATATTTTTTTCAATATTTGCGGATCCTCTTCATTTAGTAACTTGCGTAGTTCGTCACTTCATTTTTTCTGTTGCAATTTCAGTTATGTTTACTGTGAGTTTTCTTGGCTATTTCTCCCACGTCTCTCCACTTCCACACATCTATTTCTACTCTTTTGTTAGTTCTTGAAGTCTGTTAAGTTCCGAAAGTTCATTTTTTCTCAGCGTCGGTTCATGAGCACGCACGCACGCATACACACGCACGCTCACACACGCACACACACACGCACACACACACGCACACACATACACACGTACACACACGCACGGAGAAGAAAGTGATTACATAGCGGGAACGCTTCACTCTGGAGGTCCCAAGGTGGTAATAGCAGTGATGTATAACCCTCCACAGAACAGCAGGAGGCCAAGGCAAGAGTACGACGAGAGCAATAGAGCGATGGTTGACACACTGGCTGCAGTGGCCAGAAGAGCTCATGCATGCAGGGCAAAGCTTCTGATCATGGGTGACTTTAACCACAAGGAGATCGATTGGGAGAACTTGGAGCCACGTGGGGGCCAAGATACATGGAGGGCTAAGATGATGGAGGTGGTACTGGAAAACTTCATGTACCAACACGTAAGGGACTCTACAAGAGAGAGAGGAGAGGATGAACCAGCAAGGCTGGACTTAGTATTCACCTTGAGTTGTGCAGATATCGAGGACATCACATATGAAAGACCCCTTGGGGCCAGCGATCATGTGGTTTTAAGCTTCGAATACACAGTAGAGCTACAAGTGGAGGGAGAAGCAGGAAAGCCAGGACGAATGAAGCCAAACTACAAGAAAGGGGACTACACGGGAATGAGGAGCTTCCTGAACGGGGTTCAGTGGGACAGAGAACTGGCAGGGAAGCCAGTTAATGAGATGATGGAATATGTAGCAACAATATGCAAGAAGGCTGAGGAGAGGTTTGTACACAAGGGTAACAGGAATAATGAAAAAGCCAGGATGAGCCCATGGTTCACCCAAAGGTGCAGGGAGGCAAAAACCAAGTGTGCTATGGAATGGAAGAAATATAGAAGGCAAAGGACCCAGGAGAATAAGGAGAGCAGTCATAGAGCCAGAAACGAATATGCACAGATAAGAAGGGAGGCCCAAAGACAATATTAAAACGACATAGCAGCGAAAGCCAAATCTGACCCGAAACTGTTATACAGCCACATCAGGAGGAAAACAACAGTCAAGGACCAGGTAATCAGACTAAGGAAGGAAGGAGGAGAGACAACAAGAAATGACCGTGAAGTATGCGAGGAACTCAACAAGAGATTCAAAGAAGTGTTCACAGAGGAGACAGGAGGGGCTCCAGAAAGACGGAGAGGTGGGGTACACCACCAAGTGCTGGACACAGTGCACACAACCGAGGAAGAAGTGAAGAGGCTTCTGAGTGAGCTAGATACCTCAAAGGCAATGGGGCCTGATAACATCTCCCCATGGGTCCTGAGAGAGGGAGCAGAGGCGCTATGTGTACCCCTAACAACAGTATTCAGTACATCTATCGAAACAGGGAGATTGCCTGAGGCATGGAAGACAGCTAATGTAGTCCCAATCTTTAAAAAAGGAAACAGACATGAAGCACTAAACTACAGACCAGTGTCACTGACATGTATAGTATGCAAAATCATGGAGAAGATTATCAGGAGAAGAGTGGTGGAACACCTAGAATGGAATGATCTCATCACCAGCAGCCAACATGGTTTCAGGGATAGGAAATCCTGTGTCAGTAACCTACTGGAGTTCTATGACATGGTGACAGCAGTAAGACAAGAGAGAGAGGGGTGGGTGGATTGCATATTCTTGGACTGCAAGAAGGCGTTTGACACAGTTCCACACAAGAGACTGGTGCAAAAACTGGAGGACCAAGCAGGGATAACAGGGAAGGGACTATAATGGATCAGGGAATACTTGTCAGGAAGACAGCAGCGAGTCATGGTACGTGGCGAGGTGTCAGGGTGGGCACCTGTGACCAGCGGGGTCCCACAGGGGTCAGTCCTAGGACCAGTGCTGTTTCTGGTATTTGTGAACGACATGACGGAAGGAATAGACTCTGAGGTGTCCCTGTTTGCAGATGACGTGAAGTTGATGAGAAGAATTCACTCGATCGAAGACCAGGCAGAACTACAAAGGGATCTGGACAGGCTGCAGACCTGGTCCAGCAATTGGCTCCTGGAGTTCAATCCCACCAAGTGCAAAGTCATGAAGATTGGGAAAAGGCAAAGAAGACCGCAGACGGAGTACAGTTTAGGGGGCCAGAGACTACAGACCTCACTCAAGGAAAAAGATCTTGGGGTGAGTATAACACCAGGCACATCTCCTGAAGAGCACATCAACCAAATAACGGCTGCAGCATATGGGCGCCTAGCAAACCTCAGAACAGCATTCCGACATCTTAATAAGGAATCGTTCAGGACCCTGTACACCGTGTACGTTAGGCCCATATTGGAGTATGCGGCACCAGTTTGGAACCCACACCTAGCCAAACACGTAAAGATACTAGAGAAAGTGCAAAGGTTTGCAACAAGACTAGTCCCAGAGCTAAGATGTATGTCCTACGAGGAGAGGTTAAGGGAAATCAACCTGACGACACTGGAGGACAGGAGAGATAGGGGGGACATGATAACGACATACAAAATACTGAGAGGAATTGACAAGGTGGACGAAGACAGGATGTTCCAGAGATTGGACACAGTAACAAGGGGACACAGTTGGAAGTTGAAGACACAGATGAATCACAGGGATGTTAGGAAGTATTTCTTCAGCCACAGAGTAGTCAGTAAGTGGAATAGTTTGGGAAACGATGTAGTGGAGGCAGGATCCATACATAGCTTTACGCAGAGGTATGATAAAGCTCATGGTTCAGGGAGAGTGACCAAGTTTTAAGAAGAGGTATGACAAAGCTCAGGAAGCAGAGAGAGAGAGGATCCAGTAGCGATCAGTGAAGAGGAGGGGCCAGGAGCTGAGTCTCGACCCCTGCAACCACAATTAGGTGAGTACAATTAGGTGAGTACACACACGCACACGAGGCGGCAGAGCTTGCAAAAAATAACAAGCAGTAGACCTAACATCGCCAAATTACAAATTATATGGAACAGCACAGCCTGCACAACCCAAACCAGCGTGAATTTAGAGTGAGAAACCATGCTTGCTACACCTGCTAAACCACTATGACAGGATTACGGACGCAATGAAGAAACACAAAAAACGCAAATGTGGTGTTCACGGATATCGCAAAGACTTTTGACAAATGCGATCATGAGGTGACTTCACACCAAATGATGGTGATAGGCATAACTGGGAAAGCAGACAAGTGAAGGTGATAGGTATAACTGGGAAAGAAGACAAGTGAAGGTGATAGGTATAACTGGGAAAGCAGACAGGTGAGGGTGATAGGCATAACTGGGAAAGAAGAGAAGTGAGGGTGATAGGTATAACTGGGAAAGCAAACAAGGGTGATAGGTATAACTGGGAAAGAAGACAAGTGAAGGTGATAGGTATAACTGGGAAAGAAGACAAGTGAAGGTGATAGGTATAACTGGGAAAGAAGACAAGTGAAGGTGATAGGTATAACTGGGAAAGAAGACATGTGAGGGTGATAGGTATAACTGGGAAAGAAGACAAGTGAAGGTGATAGGTATAACTGGGAAAGAAGACAAGTGAAGGTGATAGGTATAACTGAGAAAGCAAACAAGAGTGATAGGTATAACTGGGAAAGCAAACAAGAGTGATAGGTATAACTGGGAAAGCAAACAAGAGTGATAGGTATAACTGGGAAAGCAAACAAGAGTGATAGGTATAACTGGGAAAAAAGACAAATGAATATTTAACTTTGACAGAAAATAGTGTGATGATAAAGACTGTATAATTCAGTGCTGTTTATCATCACACTTGATAACAACAATCGCCACACTCTCATAACTTAATATGCAGATGGCACCAAAATAAGCATGAAAATCACCTCGGCAGAAGACATGGAAACATTGCCGGCAGATATTAGCTAAGTATTTCAGTGGGCAGTGAAAAATAACATGTCTCTGAAAGATAACAAGTTCCAACTTCCTAAATAGTCTTTGTGAAGAATGTGAGTGTTATAATGACATCTGAGCTTTCTTTCAAAGAGCACAGTAAGGCACATGCCACAACAACCAGGAAAACGACAGAATGCATAGCGAGGACTTTCCGGACACAGTAAATAATACCAATCGTGACACTTCAAATCGCTTATAATTTCTTGCCTGGAGGGAGATCAGAGCAGATTAAAAGATCATTTACTGCCCTCACCGAGTCAGTAAAGATTTAGATCAGAGCGCCTCAAAGTTATAAATAAATACTCGTTAAACTGAGGAGAGAGAGAGAGGTACATGATTATATATACTAGGAAAGTACTTGAGAGGCTTTGTCCTAAATCTGTACACTACCATGACAAAATACTGGAGGGAGAGTTATGGGAGAATGTGTAGAATAAACCCAGTGAAGGGCAGGGGCGCCATGGGCACGATAACGGAACATTGTATCAACATCCATGGTTCCAGACTTTTTAAACATCTTGGCAAAAGGTATCAGAAGCGCTGCTAGAACAGCAGTAGAAGTTTTTAGCAGGAAACTAGACGATTTCATCCGCCCGGTGCTGGGTAAACCAGGCTGTGACAGATATGTGGGCCAGTGTGTCGCCAGCAACGACAGCCTGGTTGACCAGGCAAGCAATGAAATAACCTGCATCAGGGCGGGTCTTTGAGAGTATAAAAGCTCTGGAAACCCGTCAAAGCTATATCAAGAGTGTGTACGCGCGCGCACACACGTACGAAGCATAGCTTCTCCACAAGCAGAAGATACTGGCCTTTATATCTGGTAATATTTTGAAAAATGCAGCTAGGCCGCGGGGGCGTTGACCCCCAAAACCCTCTTCAGGTATACCCCAGGTAACTCTTATACCTTAATTATTCATCTTGATACAAAATTTACAGGTTTACTATCTTAATGCATTTTATCCGTATACTAACTGGAGTGTTGTGTCCCGTTTGTGTTGCAGGACATCCTGTACTACGACGAGGCGTCCATCAAGGAGCTGGGAGTCAGGCACCAGGCACACCGCGTCAAGATCATGTCCTCCCTCACTTGCCTCAGGGACAAGTGGGAGAAGAGTAAGTAATCTCTACACCTTTAATTCACTTAAAAGTTTTAATTTCTTTCTCTTTGGTACCAGGAGAAGATTTTACTCTTCCTCAGTAAAGGTAGACTCCCATTTCTTTCCTGTTTGGACACGGAGAATGTCTTCCTAGGTCTACTTTCACCGCCTATTCGTTTGTGCATGTTACATAACTAAAGCACAATCATGGATATTTTTTTATGCTTACGATCAAATTTAACAGCTATTATGAGGTAATCGTTAGTAAATTAAATTCCATCAGTCGGTGTATTGACTGAGACACAATGAACAAGTATGTACATTCCCCTGGAAAACGTTCTGATCATTGTAAACTCGAACCACTGTATTTGGAGCTAAAGTCTGAACCTGGTGGCCTGGTGGCAAACCTCTCACTTCAAACGGTAAGGATCCGTGTTCGATTCACGGTAAGGGTGGAAACATTTGGTGTGTTTATACCGGTTATCTGTGTTCACCCATCAATAAAACTGGTACCTGGGTGTTAGTGGACTGGTGTGGGTCGCATCCTGGGACAAAACAGACCTAATTTGCCCGAAATGCTCAGTATAACAAGTGGCTTTCTATATAGTAGTATGTGACTGATGTCAGCTATGGTGTGTATACCTTGTACATGTACTTGTAATATATAAAAATAATATTATTATTACTACAGTCTGCTCAGAGAGCCTTGGAGAGGTCATACCTAGGAACCTGCGGTGAAAAGAACAAGATTTACAAGACTGATGATAATATTAACTTTGTAATTACGTATTTACGCTGCGCATATTGAAGAAGAAAGTCACAGGAGCGAGCCTGGCTGTGTGTACAGGTATACCAGGTGCGAGCCTGGCTGTGTGTACAGGTATACCAGGTGCGAGCCTGGCTGTGTGTACAGGTATACCAGGTGCGAACCTGGCTGTGTGTACAGGTATACCAGGTGCGAACCTGGCTGTGTGTACAGGTATACCAGGTGCGAGCCTGGCTGTGTGTACAGGTATACCAGGTGCGAACCTGGCTGTGTGTACAGGTATACACAGGTGCGAGCCTGGCTGTGTGTACAGGTATACACAGGTGCGAGCCTGGCTGTGTGTACAGGTATACCAGGTGCGAGCCTGGCTGTGTGTACAGGTATACACAGGTGCGAGCCTGGCTGTGTGTACAGGTATACCAGGTGCGAGCCTGGCTGTGTGTACAGGTATACACAGGTGCGAGCCTGGCTGTGTGTACAGGTATACCAGGTGCGAACCTGGCTGTGTGTACAGGTATACCAGGTGCGAACATGGCTGTGTGTACAGGTATACACAGGTGCGAGCCTGGCTGTGTGTACAGGTATACACAGGTGCGAGCCTGGCTGTGTGTACAGGTATACCAGGTGCGAGCCTGGCTGTGTGTACAGGTATACACAGGTGCGAGCCTGGCTGTGTGTACAGGTATACCAGGTGCGAGCCTGGCTGTGTGTACAGGTATACACAGGTGCGAGCCTGGCTGTGTGTACAGGTATACCAGGTGCGAACCTGGCTGTGTGTACAGGTATACCAGGTGCGAACCTGGCTGTGTGTACAGGTATACACAGGTGCGAGCCTGGCTGTGTGTACAGGTATACACAGGTGCGAGCCTGGCTGTGTGTACAGGTATACCAGGTGCGAGCCTGGCTGTGTGTACAGGTATACACAGGTGCGAGCCTGGCTGTGTGTACAGGTATACCAGGTGCGAGCCTGGCTGTGTGTACAGGTATACACAGGTGCGAGCCTGGCTGTGTGTACAGGTATACCAGGTGCGAACCTGGCTGTGTGTACAGGTATACACAGGTGCGAGCCTGGCTGTGTGTACAGGTATACACAGGTGCGAGCCTGGCTGTGTGTACAGGTATACCAGGTGCGAGCCTGGCTGTGTGTACAGGTATACACAGGTGCGAGCCTGGCTGTGTGTACAGGTATACCAGGTGCGAACCTGGCTGTGTGTACAGGTATACACAGGTGCGAGCCTGGCTGTGTGTACAGGTATACACAGGTGCGAGCCTGGCTGTGTGTACAGGTATACCAGGTGCGAGCCTGGCTGTGTGTACAGGTATACACAGGTGCGAGCCTGGCTGTGTGTACAGGTATACCAGGTGCGAGCCTGGCTGTGTGTACAGGTATACACAGGTGCGAGCCTGGCTGTGTGTACAGGTATACACAGGTGCGAGCCTGGCTGTGTGTACAGGTATACACAGGTGCGAGCCTGGCTGTGTGTACAGGTATACCAGGTGCGAGCCTGGCTGTGTGTACAGGTATACACAGGTGCGAGCCTGGCTGTGTGTACAGGTATACCAGGTGCGAGCCTGGCTGTGTGTACAGGTATACCAGGTGCGAGCCTGGCTGTGTGTACAGGTATACCAGGTGCGAGCCTGGCTGTGTGTACAGGTATACACAGGTGCGAGCCTGGCTGTGTGTACAGGTATACCAGGTGCGAGCCTGGCTGTGTGTACAGGTATACCAGGTGCGAGCCTGGCTGTGTGTACAGGTATACCAGGTGCGAGCCTGGCTGTGTGTACAGGTATACACAGGTGCGAGCCTGGCTGTGTGTACAGGTATACCAGGTGCGAGCCTTGCTGTGTGTACAGGTATACACAGGTGCGAGCCTGGCTGTGTGTACAGGTATACCAGGTGCGAGCTTGGCTGTGTGTACAGGTATACACAGGTGCGAGCCTGGCTGTGTGTACAGGTATACCAGGTGCGAGCCTGGCTGTGTGTACAGGTATACCAGGTGCGAACCTGGCTGTGTGTACAGGTATACCAGGTGCGAGCTTGGCTGTGTGTACAGGTATACCAGGTGCGAGCCTGGCTGTGTGTACAGGTATACACAGGTGCGAGCCTGGCTGTGTGTACAGGTATACACAGGTGCGAGCCTGGCTGTGTGTACAGGTATACACAGGTGCGAACCTAGCTGTGTGTACAGGTATACACATGTACGAACCTGGCTGTGTGTACAGGTATACACAGGTGCGAACCTAGCTGTGTGTACAGGTATACACAGGTGCGAGCCTGGCTGTGTGTACAGGTATACACATGTACGAACCTGGCTGTGTGTACAGGTATACACAGGTGCGAGCCTGGCTGTGTGTACAGGTATACACAGGTGCGAACCTGGCTGTGTGTACAGGTATACACAGGTGCGAGCCTGGCTGTGTGTACAGGTATACACAGGTGCGAACCTAGCTGTGTGTACAGGTATACACAGGTGCGAGCCTGGCTGTGTGTACAGGTATACACAGGTGCGAACCTGGCTGTGTGTACAGGTATACAAAGGTGCGAGCCTGGCTGTGTGTATAGGTATACACAGGTGCGAACCTGGCTGTGTGTACAGGTATACACAGGTGCGAGCCTGGCTGTGTGTACAGGTATACAAAGGTGCGAGCCTGGCTGTGTGTACAGGTATACATAGGTGCGAGCCTGGTTGTGTGTACAGGTATACACAGGTGCGAGCCTGGCTCTGTGTACAGGTATACCAGGTGCGAGCCTGGCTGTGTGTACAGGTATACACAGGTGCGAGCCTGGCTGTGTGTACAGGTATACACAGGTGCGAACCTGGCTGTGTGTACAGGTATACCAGGTGCGAACCTGGCTGTGTGTACAGGTATACACAGGTGCGAGCCTGGCTGTGTGTACAGGTATACACAGGTGCGAACCTGGCTGTGTACAGGTATACACAGGTGCGAACCTGGCTGTGTGTACAGGTATACCAGGTGGGAACTTGGCTGTGTGTACAGGCATACCAGGTGCGAACCTGGCTGTGTGTACAGGTATACCAGGTGCGAGCCTGGCTGTGTGTACAGGTATACACAGGTACGAGCCTGGCTGTGTGTTCAGGTATAACACAGGTACGAGCCTGGCTGTGTGTACAGGTATACCAGGTGCGAACCTGGCTGTGTGTACAGGTATACCAGGTGTGAACCTGGCTGTGTGTACAGGTATACACAGGTGCGAGCCTGGCTGTGTGTACAGGTATACACAGGTGCGAACCTGGCTGTGTGTACAGGTATACACAGGTGCGAGCCTGTATTTGTGTACAGGTATACACAGGTGCGAGCCTGGCTGTGTGTACAGGTATACACAGGTGCGAGCCTGGCTGTGTGTACAGTTATACCAGGTGCGAACTTGGCTGTGTGTACAGGTATACACAGGTGCGAACCTGGCTGTGTGTACAGGTATACCAGGTGCGAACCTGGCTCTGTGTAGAGGTATACACAGGTGCGAGCCTGGTTCTGTGTACAGGTATACACAGGTGCGAGCCTGGCTGTGTACAGGTATACACAGGTGCGAGCCTGGCTGTGTGTACAGGTATACCAGGTGCGAGCCTGGCTGTGTGTACAGATATACACAGGTGCGAACCTGGCTGTGTGTACAGTTATACACAGGTGCGAGCCTGGCTGTGTGTACAGGTATACCAGGTGCGAACCTGGCTGCTGTGTGTACAGGTATACACAGGTACGAACCTGGCTGTGTGTACAGGTATACCAGGTGCGAGCCTGGCTGTGTGTATAGGTATACACAGGTGCGAGCCTGGCTGTGTGTACAGGTATACCAGGTGCGAACCTGGCTGTGTGTACAGGTATACCAGGTGCGAGCCTGGCTGTGTGTACAGGTATACATAGGTGCGAGCCTGGTTGTATGTACAGGTATACACAGGTGCGAGCCTGGCTCTGTGTACAGGTATACACAGGTGCGAGCCTGGCTGTGTGTACAGGTATACACAGGTGCGAGCCTGGTTGTGTGTACAGGTATACACAGGTGCGAGCCTGGCTGTGTGTACAGGTATACACAGGTACGAACCTGGCTGTGTGTACAGGAATACACAGGTGCGAGCCTGGCTGTGTGTACAGGTATACACAGGTACGAACCTGGCTGTGTGTACAGGAATACACAGGTGCGAGCCTGGCTGTGTGTACAGGTATACACAGGTACGAACCTGGCTGTGTGTACAGGTATGCACAGGTGCGAGCCTGGCTGTGTGTACAGGTATACACAGGTGCGAGCCTGGCTGTGTGTACAGGTATACACATGTACGAACCTGGCTGTGTGTACAGGTATACACAGGTGCGAGCCTGGCTGTGTGTACAGGTATACACAGGTGCGAACCTGGCTGTGTGTACAGGTATACACAGGTGCGAGCCTGGCTGTGTGTACAGGTATACACAGGTGCGAACCTAGCTGTGTGTACAGGTATACACAGGTGCGAGCCTGGCTGTGTGTACAGGTATACACAGGTGCGAACCTGGCTGTGTGTACAGGTATACACAGGTGCGAGCCTGGCTGTGTGTACAGGTATACACAGGTGCGAACCTGGCTGTGTGTACAGGTATACACAGGTGCGAGCCTGGCTGTGTGTACAGGTATACAAAGGTGCGAGCCTGGCTGTGTGTACAGGTATACATAGGTGCGAGCCTGGTTGTGTGTACAGGTATACACAGGTGCGAGCCTGGCTCTGTGTACAGGTATACCAGGTGCGAGCCTGGCTGTGTGTACAGGTATACACAGGTGCGAGCCTGGCTGTGTGTACAGGTATACACAGGTGCGAACCTGGCTGTGTGTACAGGTATACCAGGTGCGAACCTGGCTGTGTGTACAGGTATACACAGGTGCGAGCCTGGCTGTGTGTACAGGTATACACAGGTGCGAACCTGGCTGTGTACAGGTATACACAGGTGCGAACCTGGCTGTGTGTACAGGTATACCAGGTGGGAACTTGGCTGTGTGTACAGGCATACCAGGTGCGAACCTGGCTGTGTGTACAGGTATACCAGGTGCGAGCCTGGCTGTGTGTACAGGTATACACAGGTACGAGCCTGGCTGTGTGTTCAGGTATAACACAGGTACGAGCCTGGCTGTGTGTACAGGTATACCAGGTGCGAACCTGGCTGTGTGTACAGGTATACCAGGTGTGAACCTGGCTGTGTGTACAGGTATACACAGGTGCGAGCCTGGCTGTGTGTACAGGTATACACAGGTGCGAACCTGGCTGTGTGTACACGTATACACAGGTGCGAGCCTGGCTTTGTGTGCAGGTATACACAGGTGCGAGCCTGGCTGTGTGTACAGGTATACACAGGTGCGAGCCTGGCTGTGTGTACAGGTATACCAGGTGCGAACCTGGCTGTGTGTACAGGTATACACAGGTGCGAACCTGGCTGTGTGTACAGGTATACCAGGTGCGAACCTGGCTCTGTGTAGAGGTATACACAGGTGCGAGCCTGGTTCTGTGTACAGGTATACACAGGTGCGAGCCTGGCTGTGTACAGGTATACACAGGTGCGAGCCTGGCTGTGTGTACAGGTATACCAGGTGCGAGCCTGGCTGTGTGTACAGATATACACAGGTGCGAACCTGGCTGTGTGTACAGTTATACACAGGTGCGAGCCTGGCTGTGTGTACAGGTATACCAGGTGCGAACCTGGCTGCTGTGTGTACAGGTATACACAGGTACGAACCTGGCTGTGTGTACAGGTATACCAGGTGCGAGCCTGGCTGTGTGTATAGGTATACACAGGTGCGAGCCTGGCTGTGTGTACAGGTATACCAGGTGCGAACCTGGCTGTGTGTACAGGTATACCAGGTGCGAGCCTGGCTGTGTGTACAGGTATACATAGGTGCGAGCCTGGTTGTATGTACAGGTATACACAGGTGCGAGCCTGGCTCTGTGTACAGGTATACCAGGTGCGAGCCTTGCTGTGTGTACAGGTATACACAGGTGCGAGCCTGGTTGTGTGTACAGGTATACACAGGTGCGAGCCTGGCTGTGTGTACAGGTATACACAGGTGCGAACCTGGCTGTGTGTACAAGTATACACAGGTGCGAGCCTGGCTGTGTGTACAGGTATACACAGGTGCGAGCCTGGCTGTGTGTACAGGTATACACAGGTACGAACCTGGCTGTGTGTACAGGAATACACAGGTGCGAGCCTGGCTGTGTGTACAGGTATACACAGGTACGAACCTGGCTGTGTGTACAGGAATACACAGGTGCGAGCCTGGCTGTGTGTACAGGTATACACAGGTACGAACCTGGCTGTGTGTACAGGTATGCACAGGTGCGAGCCTGGCTGTGTGTACAGGTATACACAGGTGCGAGCCTGGCTGTGTGTACAGGTATACACAGGTACGAACCTGGCTGTATGTACAGGTATACACAGGTGCGAACCTGGCTGTGTGTACAGGTATACACAGGTGCGACCCTGGCTGTGTGTACAGGTATACACAGGTGCGAGCCTGACTGTGTGTACAGGTATACACAGGTGCGAACCTGGCTGTGTGTACAGGTATACACAGGTGCGAGCCTGGCTGTGTGTACAGGTATACACAGGTGCGAACCTGGCTGTGTGTATAGGTATACACAGGTACGAACCTGGCTGTGTGTACAGGTATACACAGGTGCGAACCTGGCTGTGTGTACAGGTATAAACAGGTGCGAGCCTGGCTGTATGTACAGGTATACACAGGTGCGAACCTGGCTGTGTGTAAAGGTATACACAGGTACGAACCTGGCTGTGTGTACAGGTATACACAGGTGCGAACCTGGATGTGTGTACAGGTATACATAGGTGCGAGCCTGGTTGTATGTACAGGTATACACAGGTGCGAGCCTGGCTCTGTGTACAGGTATACCAGGTGCGAGCCTTGCTGTGTTTACAGGTATACACAGGTGCGAGCCTGGTTGTGTGTACAGGTATACACAGGTGCGAGCCTGGCTGTGTGTACAGGTATACCAGGTGCGAGCCTGGCTGTGTGTACAGATATACACAGGTGCGAACCTGGCTGTGTGTACAGTTATACACAGGTGCGAGCCTGGCTGTGTGTACAGGTATACCAGGTGCGAACCTGGCTGCTGTGTGTACAGGTATACACAGGTACGAACCTGGCTGTGTGTACAGGTATACCAGGTGCGAGCCTGGCTGTGTGTATAGGTATACACAGGTGCGAGCCTGGCTGTGTGTACAGGTATACCAGGTGCGAACCTGGCTGTGTGTACAGGTATACCAGGTGCGAGCCTGGCTGTGTGTACAGGTATACATAGGTGCGAGCCTGGTTGTATGTACAGGTATACACAGGTGCGAGCCTGGATCTGTGTACAGGTATACCAGGTGCGAGCCTTGCTGTGTGTACAGGTATACACAGGTGCGAGCCTGGTTGTGTGTACAGGTATACACAGGTGCGAGCCTGGCTGTGTGTACAGGTATACACAGGTGCGAACCTGGCTGTGTGTACAAGTATACACAGGTGCGAGCCTGGCTGTGTGTACAGGTATACACAGGTGCGAGCCTGGCTGTGTGTACAGGTATACACAGGTACGAACCTGGCTGTGTGTACAGGAATACACAGGTGCGAGCCTGGCTGTGTGTACAGGTATACACAGGTACGAACCTGGCTGTGTGTACAGGAATACACAGTTGCGAGCCTGGCTGTGTGTACAGGTATACACAGGTACGAACCTGGCTGTGTGTACAGGTATGCACAGGTGCGAGCCTGGCTGTGTGTACAGGTATACACAGGTGCGAGCCTGGCTGTGTGTACAGGTATACACAGGTACGAACCTGGCTGTATGTACAGGTATACACAGGTGCGAACCTGGCTGTGTGTACAGGTATACACAGGTGCGACCCTGGCTGTGTGTACAGGTATACACAGGTGCGAGCCTGACTGTGTGTACAGGTATACACAGGTGCGAACCTGGCTGTGTGTACAGGTATACACAGGTGCGAGCCTGGCTGTGTGTACAGGTATACACAGGTGCGAACCTGGCTGTGTGTATAGGTATACACAGGTACGAACCTGGCTGTGTGTACAGGTATACACAGGTGCGAACCTGGCTGTGTGTACAGGTATAAACAGGTGCGAGCCTGGCTGTATGTACAGGTATACACAGGTGCGAACCTGGCTGTGTGTAAAGGTATACACAGGTACGAACCTGGCTGTGTGTACAGGTATACACAGGTGCGAACCTGGATGTGTGTACAGGTATACACAGGTGCGAACCTGGCTGTGTGTACAGGTATACACAGGTACGAACCTGGCTGTGTGTACAGGTATACACAGGTGCGAGCCTGGCTGTGTGTACAGGTATACACAGGTGCGAGCCTGGCTGTGTGTACAGGTATACACAGGTGCGAACCTGGCTGTGTGTACAGGTATACACAGATGCGAACCTGGCTGTGTGTACAGGTATACCAGGTGCGAACCTGGCTGTATGCACAGGTACACACAGGTGCGAACCTGGCTGCGTGTACAGGTATACCAGGTGCGAACCTGGCTGTGTGTAGAAGTATACACATGTGCGAGCCTGGCTCCGTTTCAGACAACGGAACAATGCTCTTCTCCAGACTGAGGGACTGACCACCTCAAAACTTTAAGGGTGATGGACTGATTACATCGTCTTCAAGTATCTTCTGCTTCTATCAACTTTTCTGTACTCGACTGAAGAAGCCTACTGTGTAGGCGAAACGTTTCGAAATAAAGATACCTAACTGTTGCATATGTGTCTTACCTAACAATCTGTCGGTATTTTATACCATTTTAATGTTCACGCAGGTGCGAGCCTGGCTCTGTGTAGAGGTATACACAGGTGCGAGCCTGGCTCTGTGTAGAGGTATACACAGGTGCGAGTCTGGCTCTGTAGAGGTATACACAGGTGCGAGCCTGGCTCTGTGTAGAGGTATACACAGGTGCGAGCCTGGCTCTGTGTAGAGGTATACACAGGTGCGAGCCTGGCTCTGTAGAGGTATACACAGGTGCGAGCCTGGCTCTGTGTAGAGGTATACTCAGGTGCGAGCCTGGCTCTGTGTAGAGGTATATACATGTGCGAGCCTGGCTCTGTAGAGGTATACACAGGTGCGAGCCTGGCTCTGTGTAGAGGTATACACAGGTGCGAGCCTGGCTCTGTGTAGAGGTATACACAGGTGCAAGCCTGGCTATGGGCAGAGGTATACACAGGTTCGAGCCTGGCTCTGTGTAGAGGTATACACAGGTGCGAGCCTGGCTGTGGGCAGAGGTATACACAGGTGCGAGCCTGGCTCTGTGTAGAGGTATGCACAGGTGCGAGCCTGGCTATGGGCAGAGGTATACACAGGTGCGAGCCTGGCTCTGTGTAGAGGTATACACAGGTGCGAGCCTGGATATGGGCAGAGGTATACACAGGTGCGAGCCTGGCTCTGTGTAGAGGTATACACAGGTGCGAGTCTTGCTCTGTGTAGATGTATACACAGGTGCGAGCCTGGCTCTGTGTAGAGGTATACACAGGTGCGAGCCTGGCTCTGTGTAGAGGTATACACAGGTGCGAGCCTGGCTCTGTGTGGAGGTATACAGAGGTGCGAGCCTGGCTCTGTGTAGAGGTATACACAGGTGCGAGCGTGGCTCTGTGTAGAGGTATACACAGGTGCGAGCCTGGCTATGTGTAGAGGTATACATAGGTGCGAGCCTGGCTCTGTGTAGAGGTATACACAGGTGCGAGCCTGTCTCTGTGTAGAGGTATACACAGGTGCGAGCCTGGCTATGTGTAGAGGTATACATAGGTGCGAGCCTGGCTCTGTGTAGAGGTATACACAGGTGCGAGCCTGGCTCTGTGTAGAGGTATACACAGGTGCGAGCCTGGCTCTGTGTAGAGGTATACACAGGTGCGAGCCTGGCTCTGTGTAGAGGTATACACAGGTGCGAGCCTGGCTCTGTGTAGAGGTATACACAGGTGCGAGCCTGGCTCTGTGTAGAGGTATACACAGGTGCGAGCCTGGCTCTGTGTAGAGGTATACACAAGTGCGAGCCTGGCTCTGTGTAGAGGTATACACAGGTGCGAGCCTGGCTCTGTGTAGAGGTATACACAGGTGCGAGCCTGGCTCTGAGTAGAGGTATACACAGGTACGAGCCTGGCTCTGAGTAGAGGTATACACAGGTGCGAGCCTGGCTCTGTGTAGAGGTATACACAGGTGCGAGCCTGGCTCTGTGTAGAGGTATACACAGGTGCGAGCCTGGCTCTGTGTAGAGGTATACACAGGTGCGAGCCTGGCTCTGAGTAGAGGTATACACAGGTACGAGCCTGGCTCTGAGTAGAGGTATACACAGGTGCGAGCCTGGCTCTGTGTAGAGGTATACACAGGTGCGAGCCTGGCTCTGTGTAGAGGTATACACAGGTGCGAGCCTGGCTGTGGGCAGAGGTATACAAAGTGAGAAACAGTCTCCTAATACCCTTTCAAAGCTTCTGATCATGTGGGATGTTGGTGGTGTAAGTTCCTGCTGCGGCAAACACCAAGTCACGACTTAAAGCTCTCCACTGAGCGAAACATTGCACAAATAATAGCATGTTCTACAGCTTTTCTTTTCAGCATTTTTTGCCAGCGATACAATATTTGGATGTACAGACAGTGCCTGTGAATAATTCCCCACAGACACTTCCCTTACATTCACCCTTCTCAGTTTAACCTTCCTTTCCCCACACTTCCATCTGACTTTTTTTCTTCTCATTCTCTATTATCTTCTTTACTTCCTCTCACAAATTCCTCTTTTAAGTGACTTTCCAATATATCTTCCATCCTCTTCATGTTGTTGTTCTAGATAGTTAGAAGTGCTTAGCTAACATTTGTGTACCAGCGTGCTTTATCTGCTCTCTCGCCAAAAAAATATGATGTATAAATGATCGAAGCCAAATGTTTAACTAATTATTGACTAGCTGTACATTGCGCACAATTATTTCTGGTCCAGTTTTTGTATACATTCTTGAAAACATTGCCGAACTGAACATGCCAGTTTTTGACAGCGTCTCCTGGCAACATTGTAACACTGCTAAACTCATCGCCATTCTAAACACTTGTTACCAACATAATCACAACTTTCACTGCTGCATCATCATACACACGAGACAGGCTGTTGAATTACAAAACCTCATCCATTAGCCCTTGGCCAGACTGGGGCAGTGTCAATATTTACCGAAGAGGTGGCAAACATGGCCGACACCTTCGACCCTCTCGCTGATTGGTCCAGGGAAATGCCATATATTTTTTTTTTTTTTTTTTTGGTTTATTTATGAGTCGATGGCAGCGAGGAGATACTGCCATAGGACCGTAAAAGTTATAGTCTGTTGTGATAAGGGTAATGTTGATTATGGAGAGTAATAAGGTGGCTGGGGTCGGTAATGAGGGAGTTAAGTATATAGACACAGAGATGTGTATCTGTGTGCATACAATGGGTGTTTAAATCCTTATCTTAGAGTTTGAGTGGACTGTTACCTCCGAGACCATAGTGCAGTCGAGACATAACTAACACAGGAGCATATATATACAACGTTATATACAGAGGTTATGTATGTGAATATTCAGTAATGTTGATGGAAAAAAGTGTAAATAAATGTCTATTGAATATATATTTTAATCCCAAATTGATAGGTTCAACTGCCCTTGATGAGAGAACGTAGACTGCGGCCTTCAGACTTTGCTAGTCTCTAGGAGTTATACAGCGCCTGGGGACTGGGAGGTAATCAGGTTCCTTAGATCAAGAGCCCTTCAACATAATCAAGGCACCATTTTGAAGGTTACATGGACTATTACAATAGCGTCCATGCAACCTTCAAAGGGGGAGTCAGGTAAGTAACTAGCGAATTAAATTCATAAGTACAGGTTTGTCTGCAAGAATGTATTCGAAATCCCAGAAAAAAAGGGCATCTCTAAACTAAATAATAGACAATCGGGATGCAAGAAAGACAGTCCTGGTTAACTGGACTCTGATGCCAAGAAGTTTGTTTCAAGCTTAGTAGAATTCGCAAAGTTACTACACAACTCTATACATTGGTAAAGGGTCGTCCGTACCGAGTAGACAAATATAGTGTAAAATATTCAGAGGACGACCGAATGAATCGCCTGTATCAGGAATCTTTCCTCCGAAAAGAGATCCACCAATTTACTCATGAAGTTAGAAAGAGGAGATATGATTTAGGTATGGAAGTGAGAGAGAGGAAATAATTAGTGTACTGAAGACAGAAACAGTGAATTCAAGGTGGATAACACGAACACACACACACACACACACACACACACACACACACACACACACACACACACACACAGTAGGACACTGAGGTTATCATCAAGTAACCCCTTTGAGAGGCGTCTACCTGGAACGTGTACCGGGGGTCAACGCCCCCGAGACCCTATCCATGAACAGGCCTGGCCCGGCTGGTCAGGTACTGACTTTAGGGATCTGTCCAATTTCCTCTTGAAGACAGAATCCCTCTTATGAATGCTGGGAGGCAGTTGAAGAGTCTTGGGCCCCTGACAGTTGTGTTATCCCTGAGTCTACTCAAGGCAACCTCGTTCGTCACTGAGATGATGCTGCACCTCCTGCCAAGGTTTGGCAGTGATATAACCCAGGAAAAGCTTCAGCATAGCAAGTACACACAGAAACAACTAAGCAAACACCGGCAGTGTGTGTGTAATTAGCCTGCTTAGTATTCACTACCTGTATTGTTACCTACACCATGTATGTTCTTCCCCGTCCCCTACCTTCCCCTCCCGTCCCCTACCTTCCCCTCCCGTCCCCTGCTCTACTCTCCCGTCCCCTACCTTCCCCTCCCGTCCCCTGCTCTGCTCTCCCGTCCCCTACCTTCCCCTCCCGTCCCCTGCTCTACCCTCCCGTCCCCTACCTTCCCCTCCCGTCCCCTGCTCTACCCTACCTTCCCCTCCCGTCCCTTGCTCTACCCTCCTGTCTCCTTCCCTCCCGGCTCTCTACTCTCTCCCCGCCCTCCATCCCCGCGGTATGACTCAGTCGTCGCGCGTACCGTTGCGTTGTTCCGTCACGTCGTAGACTTCCGGTGAACTTCCGTCAAGGAACTGGCCTCCCTCCCCCACCCCCCAGTGACATGCCCCCTCCCACCCTTAACTCCCAGGTGGTAAAACCACACCCCACCTTCCCCCAGGTGGTCCAAACATACCCAACCTTCCCCCAGGTGGTTCAAACATAACCCCACCTTCCCCCAGGTGGTCCAAACATACCCCACCTTCCCCCAGGTGGTCTAAACATACCTCACCTTCCCCCAGGTGGTCCAAACATACCCCACCTTCCCCCAGGTAGTCCAAACATACCCCACCTTCCCCCAGGTGGTCCAAACATACCCCACTTTCCCCCAGGTGGTCCAAACATACCCCACCTTCCCCCAGGTGGTCTGAACATACCCGAACCTTCCCCCAGGTGGTATAAACACACCCCACCTTCCCCCAGGTGGTCCAATCATACCCCACCTTCCCCCAGGTAGTCCAAACATACCCCACCTTCCCCCAGGTGGTCTAAACATACCCCACTTTCCCCCAGGTGGTTCAAACATACCCCACCTTTCCCCAGGTGGTCTGAACATACCCCAACCTTCCCCAGGTGATCTAAACATACCCCGTCTTTCCCCAGCCGGTCTAAACATACCCCACCTTCCCCCAGGTGGTCTAAACATACCCCACCTTCCTCCAAGTGGCCCTAACTGCATTATATGCCACTATTCCTCATTATACCCTATTATGCACCATTATAACCCATTATTCCTCATGCCCCAATATATACCATTGTACACCATTATTCCTCATACCCCATTATACCGCTCAGCTGAATGGGGGAAGGGTGGGGAGGGTGGGGGAAGAGTGGGGGAATGGTGACGTCACTCCAGGACGTCACCTCGCGACGTAACCCAGGACGTCTGCCTGACGTCACCCAGGACGTCTGCCTGACGTCACCCTGGATGTCTGCCCGACATCACCCCAGGACGTCTGTCCCTACGTCACCTCACAATGTCACCCCCATGACATCACTTTGCAACATCATCATGCTACCTGACGCCACCCTAACATTGCCCACGTCGTCTGCCCTGACTTCACCTCGCGATGTTACCCCACGACATCCCTCACGATGTCACTCCTGACATCACCACATGTCACATCGATAGTGTTAGTTTCATAGTGAGCCATTTGTATTCAGTATTGTCCAGAACTATTGAGGAAAGATGTTAAGTGGTCTGAGCCCAGATGTGTGTGTAGACCACAGTGTGGTCTGAGCCCAGATGTATATCTAGGCCAGTGTGGTCGTGACTGTTCGATGACCGACACTAGGCAGTCCAGGCGTCAGAAGTGTTGAACCCTGTGTACAGATAGTTCATGTACAGATAGTTCTTATGCTTGCCGCCCATGGATGCCATGCCATAGTCGTACCTGCTATGACTCCGACTCCCCATTGAGACTCGTATCACTCCACCTCCTGACCGTCAGAGTGAATCTGTGACTAGCCCAAGTCTGGGAATGCTCAGTGTAACCTTTGCTCTGGCCCCCACTCTGAGAGGATGATGTCGTCAAGCCACAGTAGCCCTGTCAGCAGGTGACTGTGACTCGTGTCACAGCTTCAGTGAGCAGCCTGCACAAAGTATGGTGTTACTTTGACTGCTAGCCCACTCACTCCAGTTATGGTGTAAGCTGCTATGACTCCTAGATGATGTGCCTGAGTCGACCCTGCCACGACTCACTCTTGCCGGCACCACTAAGCTGTGCTGCACCACGTTCCCTAAAGTGACTGCCTAGCAACAGTACCAATCTAGAAATGTCCTCCTGAGTTGCTTGCCAGAAGAAGTCCTGCCCAGATGCCGAATACTGACGATGCCTCGATGCTTCACTTAAGGGCACCAGCAGGTTGTGCCCCAGGATGAGTAAACCCTGCAGCGACTACTCCATGATGACTGCTTCACCATTCCAGAGGAGACCATACCCTGTTACGTCATAGCTCAGCCACAGCGATATCTCCTGTGCTGCAGTATCTGTCCAGACGTAGGAAGACGTGCAGTGACACCCACTGCCTTGGACCACAACATTTTAGCATACCCCCTTTTTTCCCCTCCCTGTAGGAAGTTTTTTTTTTTTTCATCTCCACATGTATATGTTTTTATTCTGTGTTCTGTGCCCTGTTCCTGAGAGAGAGAGACCGAGTTTTTTTTCAGTCATGGTCGAGGATGACCATGGGTAGGTGGCTGAGTGATGTATGCCCAGTTGGGTTCATATTTCACGGCACTATGGTGCTGCCATCTATAGGCCTACCAAGCTTAGCTTGCACCACTTACCCTGCCTCACTCTGGCAGCCGACATCACTTAGACAATAAGCGTTTACTCAGTGTGTTATGGTAGCCCAGGCCCTTCGGGCCTGGGCTACCATAACACACTGCCTGTGTAGAAGAACTCAGATAAAGTAAGAAGCCTTCAAAGAGTTAAATCATTGATATTCCTACTTGCACACCCTCCATTTTTAACAATGGTAAATTAATGCTAATTCTTGTGTGACATTAAATTCATTGTCAAGGTCAGGGATGAATACTAGGAGTTGTAATGTGTCAGTCACATCATTTAATTCATCAAGTGCGAGAGAATAAAACTGAAAATTTTGTGCCTTGTCTGCAATTTGATGAAATATATTGCTTCCTATATCCTCAGTTCTACGAGCAGCAGTATTTGGTGCAACACTCAGGATTTCGAACAGATTTGCTTTTTCTAGGCATAACTCTCCCACTGCTTCCACCACACACTCTTTCATTAGACCTCCATCAGTGAATGGCTTTCCTCTTTTAACTAGCTTATAAGCTACATTGTAACTAGCTCTCTGGTTAAAGTCTCATTTTCAGCTGTCTTCTGCGTAAAAAACCTTGGTTGGAAAGCAACCTGCGTTGCATTCATTCATTTTTTTTCTGAAGGCTGTGTTCCCGTGAATTGAGAATGACTTTGTTTATGTCTGGCCTTATATTGTCGACGTACATTGTATTCCTTCAGAACTGCAACAGTTTCGTGACATACAAGTACTTTACACGCCAGTCTTCATAAACACGCTGCACTTGCTCTCCTCTCTTCTTTTCCTGTTTCCTTCCATAACTGAAGTGTATATCTGAAAAATGAAAAGATTAGAGCTAAAATTTGAAGTGACTGAAAATGAGGATTTATTAGTTTTACTGTTTATGAATATTTTAAGTTGCTGTTGCGGACCGCATAAAATTTTGTGGCAGGCCGCATGTGAGTGACGGGCCACAGCGACGGGCCACAGCGACGGGCCACAGTGACGGGCCTCAGTTTGGAAACCCCTGGTGAAGGCGAAACGTGTGTATGTGTGTGTGTGTGTGTGTGTGTGTGTGTGTGTGTGTGTGTGTGTGTGTGTGTGTACTCACCTAATTGTATTCACCTAATTGTGGTTGCAGGGGTCGAGACTCAGCTCCTGGCCCCGCCAGGAGCTACTAGGTCCTCTCCCTCTCTGCTTCCTGAGCTTTGTCATACCTCTTCTTAAAACTATGTGTAGTTCCTGCCTCCATTACTTCACTTGCTAGGCTATTCCACTTCATGACGACTCTATGACTGAAGAAATACTTCCTAACGTCCCTGTGACTCGTCTGAGTCTTCAGCTTCCAGTTGTGACCCCTTGTTTCTATGTCCCCTCTCTGGAACATCCTATCTCTGTCCACCTTGTCTATTCCCCGCAGTATCTTGTATGTCGTTATCATGTCTCCCCTGACCCTTCTGTCCTCCAGTGTCGTCAGTCCGATTTCCCTCAACCTTTCCTCGTACGACATTCCCTTGAGCTCTGGGACTAGCCTTGTTGCAAACTTTTGTACTTTCTCTAACTTCTTGATGTGCTTGACCAGGTGTGGGTTCCAGACTGGTGCTGCATACTCCAGTATGGGCCTAACATACACAGTGTACAGTGTTTTGAACGATTCCTTATTAAGGTATCGGAACGCTATTCTCAGGTTTGCCAGGCGCCCGTATGCTGCAGCAGTTATTTGGTTGATGTGTGCCTCCGGTGACGTGCTTGGTGTTATGGTCACCCCAAGGTCTTTCTCCCTGAGTGAGGTCTGTAGTCTTTGTCCACCTAGCCTATACTCTGTCTGCGGTCTTCTTTGCCCCTCCCCAATCTTCATGACTTTGCATTTGGCAGGGTTGAATTCGAGAAGCCAGTTTCTGGACCACATGTCCAGCCTGTCCAGGTCTCTTTGCAGCCCTGCCTCATCCTCATCCGATTTAATTCTTCTCATCAGCTTCACATCATCTGCGAATAGGGACACTTCAGAGTCTATTCCTTCCATCATGTCGTTCGCATATATCAAAAATAGCACTGGTCCTAGAACTGACCCCTGTGGGACCCCGCTCGTCACAGGCGCCCACTGTGATACCTCTTCACGTACCATAACTCGTTGTTGCCTCCCTGTCAGGTATTCTCTGATCCCTTGCAGTGCCCTCCCTGTTATATGCACCTGATCCTCCAGCTTCTGCACTAATCTCTTATGGGGAACTGTGTCAAAGGCCTTCCTGCAGTCAAGGGAAATGCAATAAACCCACCCCTCTCTCTCGTGTCTTGCTTCTGTTACCTTGTCATAAAACTCCAGAAGGTTTGTGACAAAGGATTTGCCTTCCATGAACCCATGCTGGTTTTCATTTATAATCTTGTTCCGTTCCAGGTGTTCCACCACTCTCCTCCTCATAATCTTCTCCATGACTTTGCACACAATACATGTCAGAGACACAGGTCTGTAGTTTAGTGCCTCATTTCTGTTTCCTTTCTTAAATATGGGGACTACATTTGCTGTCTTCCATTTCTCAGGTAGTTGCCCAGCTTCAAGGGATGTGTTGAAGATTGTGGTTAGGGGCACGCACAGCATCTCTGCTCCTTTTCTAAGGACCCACGGGGAGATGTCCGGTCCCATCGCCTTTGAGGTATCAAGGTCACTTAGCAGCTTCTGCACCTCCTCCTCGGTTGTTCGTATGTCATCCAACACTTGTTGGTATATTCCCTCTTGATGTTCCCTTCTGTGCTGTCTTCCCAGAGCCCTTCTTGTCTCTACTGTAAAAACTTCCTTAAATCTCCTGTTTAGCTCCTCACATACCTCCTGGTTATTTCTTGTGAGTTCTCCACCTTCTGTCCTCAGTCTGATCACCTGGTCTTTTGACTGTTGTCTTCCTCCTGATGTGGCTATACAACAGTTTTGGGTCAGTCTTGATTTTCGATGCTATGTTATTTTCATACTGTCGCTGGGCCTCCCTCCTTACCTGTGCATACTCATTCCTGGCTCTGCGACTAATCTCCCTATTTTCATGTGTTCTCTGCCTTCTGTACTTTTTTCCATTCTCTATTGCACTTTGTTTTTGCCTCCTTACACCGTCGGGTAAACCAGGGGCTCGTTCTGGTCTTCCCATTGAATCTGTTGCCCTTGGGAATAAACCTTTCCACTGCCTCCTTGCATTTTGTTGTTACATATTCCATCATTTCATTTACTGGCTTTCCTGCCAGTTCTCTGTCCCACGGAATCTCCTGCAGGAAGTTCCTCAACCCTTTGTAGTCCCCTCTTTTATAGTCTGGCTTTTCCCATTCAACTCCTGTTACTCTCTCCACTTGCAACTCTACTATGTATTCAAAGCACAGAACCACGTGGTCACTAGCTCCTAGGGGACTCTCATATGTGATGTCCTCAATGTCTGAACTGCCCAGGGTGAACACAAGGTCCAATCTTGCTGGTTCATCCTCCCGTCTCACTCTGGTAGTGTCCTTAACATGTTGGTGCATGAGGTTTTCCAGCACCACATCCAACATCTTGGCTCTCCATGTTTCGGGACCCCCATGTGGCTCCAGGTTTTCCCAGTCAATCTCCCTGTGGTTGAAATTCGCCATAACCAGCAACTTTGCTCTGCTGGAGTGAGCTCTTCTTGCCACCTCAGCAAGTGTGTCCACCATTGCTCTGTTGCTCTCTTCATATTCCTCTCTTGGCCTCCTGCAGTTCTGTACTGGTGGTGGTGGTGTGTGTGTGTGTGTGTGTGTGTGTGTGTGTGTGTATGTGTGTGTGTGTGTGTGTGTATGTGTGTGTGTGTGTGTGTGTGTGTGTGTGTGTGTGTGTGTGTGTGTATGTGTGTGTGTGTGTGTGTGTGTATATGTGTGTGTGTGTGTGTGTGTGTATGTGTGTGTGTGTGTGTGTGTGTGTGTGTGTACACAAGTCCTATCAATGTATGAAGGTACATGACTTCTGTTGGTGAGTACATGGAAATACAAGATAGTCTGAAGATCATGGTGTGAATGAGGAACTATAGACATACAGGTGCCTGAAAGCCTATGACTGTAATTGATGTGTCAAGAGTTCATGACACTCTTATTGGGCCGTTTCCCAGCAACAGATTTATTTCTTCTATAAAATAAAATAGAGAAGCACAGCAGTAGACCAACTGGCCCATGCTAGGCTGGTCTTACACCCAGCTGTTTTCAGTAATGTTTTTGTTCAACACATCATTTATCGTTCACCAACAAACAACAACAACAACAAGAAAGTTTAGATAAGACCCTTGTGGGGTGAGCAGGGAAGTGGGGGCAGGGGAAGAGTAGATTGGTGAGATGAAGGTTATGAGTAGAAGAGATAGTGGTAGGGCTTAAAGCCGAAGAAGACGTGAGGGTAAAGCCTCGGTCAGTGAGAGTGATGGTGGCGGTGGAGGTGAGTAGCTTTTCAGCCTCATTATTATTTTTGCACACGACAATGAAGGCGTCGTGGAGCTTCAGAATAGCTAAACTTCACTTACAAACCGTCCCTAACAGCAGCTGCAAGTACAAGTTTTGAGGAGTCATTCACAGTTCCACTGCAAGGTTGAATTAAGGTAGCTCATAGTGAAAGATTGAAGATGATGACAAGGTAAAGGGAAGAGCAATCAGTCCGAGTGGTGAATCAGGCAACAAATGTTATCATGTCACCAGCACCAGGTTGTCATGTCACCAGCACCAGGTTGTCATGTCACTTGAAGCAGATTGTCATGTGACCAGAACCAGTTTGTCATGAGTTTTTCTGATCAGTCACTTCTGGGTTCCGAGCCAACACAATATGAATGCATTAAGTTATCAGAATAATTATCCCTGGCTTGCTGAAATGCTTAATGGACCGTAGATATCAAGTTCTCGTAATCAACCTGCTTGTCTTCCAGGTGTTTCCTACATTTGCCTTATGTTTTCTAAATGATAAATTATTCGACTCAATTATTCTTAAGTTTATTTACTTGCCTTAAGGTATGTGTTATGGTGTGCCAGTGCTCTGAATACTGTGCTGCACGTTTAGGGTTCTCCGTTCTTCCTCTGTGATCAGGGTGAATATTGGCAGCATGTGCAAGGAGACTTGACTTTCCCCAAAATTCGAGCTCGGTTTCCTTCAGATAAAAATCATGACATACTGGACTGAGAGAGATGAAAGAAAGCGTAAAGTAAACCCAGTGAAAAGCAGGCGCGCCTTGGGTAGAATAAGAGAACATTGTATCAACATCCGTGGTCCCAGACTAGAGGCCATCAAGAGTAAGCTAGACAAGCACCTCCACAAAATACCATATCAACCAGGCTGTGATGAACATGTGCGCCAGAGGGCCACTACCAGCAATAGCCTTGTTGGCAAGGACCGGACGAGCCTGACCCTGGGCCGGGAGTAGAAAATCTCTCGAAACTCATCAAAGGTATATCAAAGAGACATGCATGACTGACGTGCCAGACACCACCAGGTCTGCAGCTCACTACTAGACTACTGCATTCTTGTTTACTACATCAACACAACAACTACATCACACACACACACACACACACACACACACACACACACACACACACACACACACACACACACAGTGCAACAAACCCCTAATGCAAGTAGGGGCGCCATAAGTACAGTGAGAGAAAATGCAATAAATGTCTAAGGCCCAACAATGTTCGACAGCGTCTCAGCACACATAAGGAAGATTAATAGACCCCTGGCTGCCTTCAAGACCCTGGCTGCCTTCAAGACCCCTGGCTGCCTTCAAGACCCCTGGCTGCCTTCAAGACCCCTGGCTGCCTTCAAGACCCCTGGCTGCCTTCAAGACCCCTGGCTGCCTTCAAGAGGGAGCTGGACAGATACCTAAAGTCTGTACCCGACCAGCCGGGCTGTGATTCGTATGTTGGACTATGTGCAGCCAGCAATAACATCCTGGTTGATTAGGCCCTGATCCACTGGAAGGCTTGGTCAAACACTGGGCCGCGGGGACGTAGACCCCCCGGATCACCCTACAGGTAGACTCCAGGTAGGTACACACACATAAAGCTCAGGGAGCAGGGAGAGAGAGGACCGAGTAGCGTTCAGTGAAGATGCGGGGCCAGGAGCTGAGTCTCGACCTCTGCAACCACAATTAGGTGAGTACAATTATTTGAGTACACACACACACAGGTAAGTCGTTAGCCTTACTAGAAGTGGCCATGGAATGGAGTGGGGAAAAAAGCAATGGAAGATAAGACAGTAGACGAGTTGACGATGATAAGGCTGTAACAAGAGCAGAGATTGAGATTTTTAACATGAAACTGTACCACTGCCTCCAACTGCCAGATCAGTTACCAGTAACCAGTTACCAGTAGATGACTCACTACCAACCGTCTGTGTGAATCACTGACTGTTATTCACGTTGCTGCTGACCATAGCATGTTTTTGAATGCCTCTCACCCGCTAGGCACTGGTGGGTCAGTCTGAGATAGAGAGCAGAGAGAGGCAGGGCTGCTGATGGTGCTTCCCATACTTTCCGTTATAATTATACGTACTAACCAGCCTACGTGAGTGTTTTTACCCCATCCACGTTATCGAACCCATATGACAGATCAGCCAGGCTGAAATGCCTGCGTGGGCCAGTGAATCGCTAGTATTAACAGTCTGATTGACCAGACAATCACAAGGACCCCCAGTAGAAATAAGACTTGTTTGGGTTATCTTAATGTAATTTACGCACATGTTAAACAATGTATGATAAGAGTACGTGTACGTAAATAAGCTTACTTGCCAACATGGGATCCTGGCGTCTGGTGGGATTGCGAGGGTTGAAGAACCCTTGTTACTGGTCACAGGTAAGTCACAAACATGAAGCTACTTAACCAGTGCAAGGAAGACCAAGACTGATTCCTACCAGCAGAGACGAACAGTAATACACAGAGACCGTTATTTTACGCTACCACGCCAGTTAGGCCTACTGTCTCCCTCTCAACTATGTGAACTTTCAAGTGCCTGAAATATTTTAACGGGACTTCTCTGTTTACAAGTGTTAGGCCTAGAAAAGATGTTTGACAAACATCATTAATCTCCTACCTACTTTTGACCTGCACTGTGGTGCCAACATGTAAATATGTACATATTTGTACATACTTCTATGTGGGAGTCGACAAGTGGAATATGTTATACATTAATGTCATACATTACCGACAAAATGAACAATTAGATACATGTGGAACATCTAGACATCTTTAATTGTAGACGTTTCGCCATTCAGTGACTTTATCAGTACAAGGACATAATATGAAGACAGTAGAACTATATACAAAAGATGAGGTAATCAGTCCCTCAGCCTTGGAGTTGGTGAAGACCACCGTAGTCGTGAAGATTCTCAAGCACAGATTCTGTCCCGTGCTAGGCAGGTCCTCATGCCCCGTGCTAGGTAGGTCCTCATGCCCCGTGCTAGGTAGGTCCTCATGCCCAGTGCTAGGTAGGTCCTCATGCCCCGTGCTAGGCAGGTCCTCATGCCCCGTGCTAGGTAGGTCCTCATGCCCCGTGCTAGGTAGGTCCTCATGCCCAGTGCTAGGTAGGTCCTCATGCCCCGTGCTAGGCAGGTCCTCATGCCCCGTGCTAGGCAGGTCCTCATGCCCCGTGCTAGGTAGGTCCTCATGCCCCGTGCTAGGTAGGTCCTCATGCCCCGTGCTAGGCAGGTCCTCATGCCCCGTGCTAGGCAGGTCCTCATGCCCCGTGCTAGGCAGGTCCTCATGCCCCGTGCTAGGCAGGTCCTCATGCCCCGTGCTAGGTAGGTCCTCATGCCCCGTGCTAGGCAGGTCCTCGTGCCCCGTGCTAGGCAGGTTCTCATGCTCCTTGCTAGGCAGGTCCTCATGCCCTGTGCTAGGCAGGTCCTCATGCCCCGTGTTAGGCAGGTCCTCATGCCCTGTGCTAGGCAGGTCCTCATGCCCCGTGCTAGGCAGGTCCTCATGCCCCGTGATAGGCAGGTCCTCATGCCCAGTGCTAGGCAGGTCCTCGTGCCCCGTGCTAGGGAGGTCCTCATGCACCGTGCTAGGCAGGTCTTCATGCCCCGTGCTAGGCAGGTCCTCGTGCCCCGTGCTCGGCAGGTTGCCATGCTCCGTGCTAGACAGGTCCTCATGCCCCGTGCTAGGCAGGTTCTCATGCTTCGTGCTAGGCAGGTACTCGTGCCCCGTGCTAGGCAGGTCCTCATGCCCCGTGCTAGGCAGGTCCTCATGCCCCGTGCTAGGCAGGTCCTCATGCCGCGTGCTAGGCAGGTCCTCATGCCCCGTGTTAGGCAGGTCCTCATGCCCCGTGCTAGGCAGGTCCTCATGCCCCGTGCTAGGCAGGTCCTCATGCCCCGTGTTAGGCAGACCCTCATGCCTCGTGTTAGGCAGGTCCTCATGCCCCGTGCTAAGCAGGTCCTCATGCCCCGTGTTAGGCAGGTCCTCATGCCCTGTGTCAGGCAGGTCCTCATGCCCCCGTGTTCGGCAGGTCCTCATGCCCCCGTGCTAGGCAGGTCCTCATGCCCCCGTGCTAGGCAGGTCCTCATGCCCCCGTGCTAGGCATGTCCTCATGCCCCCGTGCTAGGCAGGTCCTCATGCCCCCGTGCTAGGCAGGTCCTCATGCCCCGTGCTAGGCAGGTCCTCATGCCCCGTGTTAGGCAGGTCCTCATGCCCCCGTGCTAAGCAGATCCTCATGCCCCGTGTTAGGCAGGTCCTCATGCCCTGTGTCAGGCAGGTCCTCATGCCCCCGTGTTCGGCAGGTCCTCATGCCCCCGTGCTAGGCAGGTCCTCATGCCCCCGTGCTAGGCAGGTCCTCATGCCCCCGTGCTAGGCAGGTCCTCATGCCCCCGTGCTAGGCAGGTCCTCATGCCCCCGTGCTAGGCAGGTCCTCATGCCCCGTGCTAGGCAGGTCCTCATGCCCCGTGTTAGGCAGGTCCTCATGCCCCCGTGCTAAGCAGATCCTCATGCCCCGTGTTAGGCAGGTCCTCATGCCCTGTGTCAGGCAGGTCCTCATGCCCCCATGTTCGGCAGGTCCTCATGCCCCGTGCTAGGCAGGTCCTCATGCCCCGTGCTAGGCAGGTCCTCATGCCCCGTGTTAGGCAGGTCCTCATGCCCTGTGTCAGGCAGGTCCTCATGCCCCCGTGCTAGGCAGGTCCTCATGCCCCCGTTCTAGGCAGGTCCTCATGCCCCGTGTTAAGCAGGCCCTCATACCCCATGCTAGGCAGGTCCTCATACCCCATGCTAGGCAGGTCCTTATGCCCCGTGTTAAGCAAGTACTCATACCCCATGCTAGGCAGGTCCTCATGCCCCGTGTTAAGCAGGTCCTCATGCCCCGTGTTAGGCAGGTCCTCATGCCCCGTGTTAAGCAGGTCCTCATGCCCCGTGTTAAGCAGGTCCTCATGCCCCGTGTTAGGCAGGTCCTCATGCCCCGTGTTAAGCAGGTCCTCATGTCCCGTGTTAGGCAGGTTCTTATGCCCCGTGTTAGGCAGGTCCTTATGCCCCGTGCTAGGCAGGTCCTCATGTCCCGTACTAGCTAGGTCTAGTGCCTCCTTTGTAGGCAGGTTCTGGTGCTTCATGCTAGATAGATTCTACGGTTCGATGTTAGGCAGATCGTAGTCCCATGCTAGGTAGATCGTAGTCCCATGTTAGGCAGATCGTAGTCCCATGTTAGGCAGATCGTAGTTCCATGTTAGACAGATCGTAGTCCCATGTTAGGCAGATCGTAGTCCCATGTTAGGCAGATCGTAGTTCCATGTTAGGCAGATCGTAGTCCCATGCTAGGTAGATCGTAGTCCCATGTTAGGTAGATCGTAGTCCCATGTTAGGCAGATCGTAGTCCCATGTTAGGCAGATCGTAGTCCCATGCTAGGCAGATCGTAGTCCCATGTTAGGCAGATCGTAGTCCCATGTTAGGCAGATTGTAGTCCCATGTTAGGCAGATCGTAGTCCCATGTTAGGCAGATCGTAGTCCCATGTTAGGCAGATCATAGTCCCATGTTAGGCAGATCGTAGTCCCATGTTAGGCAGATCGTAGTCCCATGTTAGGCAGATCGTAGTCCCATGCTAGACAGGTTCGACTGTACCATCTCAGTAGTACCATACCAGTAACCAGTTACCAGTGCCAGTAGTGATTCACACAAACGGTTGGTAGTGAGTCACTACTGGCACTGGTAACTGGTTACTGGTATGGTACTACTGAGAACCATGCTAGACAAGGCCGACTGTACCATGCTAGACATGTCATTCTAAGTGAACGCTTCTTATTCAAAAATCTAAGTCTATTTTTCACTTACGCAACGTGTTTGCTGTACCATTTTCTTCGCTCAGCTGCGACTCTCTCACCTTACTAATGCTCTCCATTTGAAATCCGAATTTGCCTAACTTGCGAGTAGATTCTTCTGGATATTTGTCTTCCTATCCTACGTTCCATGTTTACGCCTCTACCTGGAATCTACCTGGAGTCTGCCTGAAGTCTTCCTGGAATGTGTTCCGAAGGTGGACGCCCTCGTGGTCCGGTCCCAGACCAGGTCTCATGGTGGATGGCCCAATGAACGTGGCTGTTGATGCTAGACTCACTCATTCCAGCATATGCACCACAGACCGGCTGATCAGGGACTGATTTGTAAAACCTGTCAAATTGCTTGCTTCTTAAAGATAGGGAGCTGCTGAAAAATATAAATTTTGGACCACTTATGCTTATTGTGTGTTCCGTTAGTGTACGCTGTATAGTCCTTGTGGCTTAGCGCTTCTTTTTGATTATAATAATAATAATCCGTTAGTGTACTCATGGCACCCCTGTTTTTCTTTGGGGGTAAATTGTGCCTTCTGCCGAGCCTCCTCCTTTACTAGCAAGGGATTTTTGTGTGCATATGAGGCCAGTTCCTCTAGGATTTTCCAGGTGTACTGCTACCACTACTACTGCTGCTACCTCTACTACTACTGCTACTACTACTACTACTGCTGCTGCTGCTGCTGCTGCTGCTGCTGCTGCTGCTGCTGCTGCTGCTACTACTACTACTGCTGATGCTGCTGCTGCTGCTGCTGCTGCTGCTGCTGCTGCTGCTGCTGCCGCTGCTGCTACTGCTGCTGCTGCTGCTGCTGCTGCTGCTACTGCTGCTGCCGCCGCTGCTGCTGCCGCTACTGCTGCTGCCGCTACTGCTGCCGCTGCCGCTGCTGCTGCTGGAGGAATACTGGTTCACACGATACTTCTCTTCTCCTGTGATAAGTTTGTAAATGTTTATCTATTTACCCGAGAGCTGGTTCACTCTCTCGCTTATCTATTTAAGGTTATTTTTGTTGATGCTCCTCTGAGCAATATTACGTCGCTGCAGCGGATTATAACGATGAAAGTGATGTGTCTACACCATTTCGGAATGATCATAATAATAATAGTAATAATAATACAATGTATACATACTCTAATTAGTTATAATACCATCGTATGCACAGTATTTAAGGAGGGGGGGGGGAGGGAAGGGGTTAAATGTTGAGAGGAGGAGGAGGGAGGCGATAGGAAGTGGCAGAAAGGAGTATAGTAGATAAATGCTGAAAGGAGAGAATGTAATGAGAGGAGAAACGAGACCACTGAATATTACAGGAGTGAAGGAGAATGTTGTAGAACGACTTAGCTGAGGAACCGGCCACATTCCATCGAATTTATCGACCGGAGCGACTTGGCTGACTTCTTAATTGGCGGTAGATGTGTTAAAGCTGACGTGAGAGTGTAAGTACGATGCTGTAGCTCCTCCAGTACTTCATGTAGGAGACCCACAACACGCTCCCTCACTCTCCTGCAGCTTCCTGGTCTCCAGTTTGGTACCCGGTACTCACTGAGTAATTTGTTCAACGATTTGTGGTGCTAACACTGCATCACTTTGAGTCGACCTGGAGTTGGTTTCAGGGGGTCACCGCCCCCGCGGCTCGGTCCCAGACCAGTGCCGGCCCCCATCCCCCTCCCTGGTAGGTGGCCTGAATAAGCAGGCTATTGGTGCCAGCCACATCTAGTATGCACCACAGCCAGGTTGATCAGGGATTGACTTGAGTTTATCAGCGTCCCTCATGAAGACAACCAGCGGTTTGTTGATAATCTGCCTTGTGCATGAAGGATGTTGAAACGTCTTAATAACATTACGCTTAATGAGTTCTCCCTTTGTATATCCATCGTTTGTGGCTAGAGGTATTTCGCGCCTCCTGCGAAATACCTTCTCTTGCTTTCACATGGAGCAATATTAATGAGCAGGTCGGGACCAGTCCCTTCAGACTTATCCAGAAGTAAATAATGAAGCATCTTCTCGCCTACATTCTGTACAGTTTAAGAGACTTCAGGCGTTCCCAGTAGTTCAGAAACATGACTGAGTTTATACAAGGTTCTCTTTACATTTTCCAGTTCAGTTATTTCTGCTACCCTGGAGGAGGCTGTTAGTGTATAGCGATACTTAAAGAGAATCATCATCGGCTCGATAACGATGGTCCGGTTATCCAAATTTTCATTTTCCTTGTTTATCTGGAGAGAGTTCCGGGGGTCAACGCCCCCGCGGCCCGGTCTGTGACCAGGCCTCCTTAGGTCAGTGTCCCAGGATGCGACCCACACCAGTCGACTAACACCCAGGTACCCATTTTACTGATGGGGAACATAGACAACAGGTGGAAAGAAACACGTCCAATGTTTCTACTCTGGCTGGGAATCGAACCCAGGCCCTCACCGTGTGAAGCGAGAGCGTTAACCACCAGGCCACCAGAGCCCATGTGGTTGCGATAACAACACTGTTGTGATTCTTGAATGCGAGATCCCTTGGCATTGCTACTCCAGAGTCTCTCACATTGAACTTCCGCTCCATGAAGCATTTCGAGTCTGTTATGTACTCCGTTTAAGACTTAAATTCAACTTTTTCAAAACGGAGTAACTGAAATATGTCCTCGTTGAACATCATATAGTTGTCAGTGGCCCACCGGAAGACTTGGTTTACATCACACATAAATACCTATGTAGGCAGGGTTTACTAGTGGAAATAGGTCAAGACTAAGACGTGGGCCAGAGATGTAGCAGTGGAGTTGTAGATATTTTTTGTAGCAAGACTGCGGAGTGTTGCTGTGTCAGACAACATGTCTCTTATTCATCAAGTTCTTGGTATTATAATATTGATTTAATAAAGCACACTACCAGCATCTGCCACTATATACATCCAAATCAACCAGGCTGTGATGGATACGTGGGGCAGCGGGCCACTCGGGCCAAGGCCGAGTGGCCTATATTTTTATGTACATTTTCAGCTTTCCTCAGATTCTCATAGGATTTTATAACCTGAAAAAAAGGTTATTAAGTTTGATAAAGTCAAGAAGATTCTTGATCAACCATGCTGTAGTACGGTGGACTGCGTGCTGCTGGCAACATCCTGACTGAAGACCAGCAACCAAAAACTTGGAATCTCACCACGGGAATCACCTGTGAATCTTCACAGGTGTAATACAAACTTTGATTTGGGTAGCGTTTTGCTCTGTAAGAGCTTCATCAGTGAATGATCAAATTAAGGTCTACACACAATACTTCGTCACAAAATCTTGCGCAGCATCTTTGTCTGTATCTACGGTACACCTTTGTATTCTGTGCCTCGAACACACTAGTAAGGATGGAGTCAGCCGCACCGTCCCGGCTCAACCAGGTCGTTAACCGTAACACCTACGGCTCACGCATGTGTTGATATTTATTTGTTATTGTCCCCAGCTCGAGGAAGATTTACATTCACGTTTCTGGCCTGTGATGTACGTGAGGGTAGAGATAAGAACACGCAAGGCGGGTAGGGAGCTCCGGGAGGTCATCCCCGGCATGTGCTTGTTCTAGATGTTACTGATAAGATGTTGCTCCCACCACTGTCTTCTTGTTGATGGATCCCTAGCCACTACCTCCAAGTATGGCTTCTCACCTGTCTGGAACCTATAATACAACCAGACGGGACACAGCGCGGTAATTAACAGAAGTAGGATCCAGCCTCCATCCATACTGGACGAACCACATAACTTGAGCGTTTAATGAAATACATTCTGTTTTCACTTGTGTGAGTGTTACAGGTGTATTGCTCTCGGGTAATTATAAACTGATCTGGCTTCTCACCTGCATGGGTCCGACAGGTGTATTAATCACTGGTCATTACCAGCTACGAAGGCTTCTCACCTGTGCGACAGGTGCATTGATCACCTACCTGCTGTTGTGGACTCTTCCCTCTGATAGTCTGACATATGTATACATTGATTCCCGTCTACCAACTGTACAAGTGAATGAACCCCTGACCGCTACTGTAGTCTCTCTGGGGTTAATACAGGTGAGTCCGCCACTAACCATTACTGTAGTCTCTCTGGGGTAAATACAGGTGAGTCAACCACTGATCACTACTGTAGTCTCTCTGGGGTTAATACAGGTGAGTCCGCCACTAACCATTACTGTAGTCTCTCTGGGGTTAATACAGGTGAGTCAACCACTGATCACTACTGTAGTCTCTCTGGGGTTAATACAGGTGAGTCCGCCACTGACCATTACTGTAGTCTCTCTGGGGTTAATGCAGGTGAGTCAACCATTGACCACTACTGTAGCCTCTCTGGGGTTAATAAAAGGTGAGTCCGCCACTGACCACTACTGTAGTCTCTCTGGGATTAATACAGGTGAGTCAACCACTGACCACTACTGTAGTCTCTCTGGGGTTAATACAGGTGAGTCAACCATTGACCATTACTGTAGTCTCTCTGGGGTTAATACAGATGAGTCAGCCTCTGACCATTACTGTAGTCTCTCTGCGGTTAATACAGGCGAGTCAACCATTGACCACTACTGTAGTCTCTCTGGGGTTAATACAGGTGAGTCAACCATTGACCACTACTGTAGTCTCTCCGGGGTTAATACAAGTGAGTCAAATATTGACCACTATTGTAGTCTCTCTGGGGTTAATACAGGTGAGTCAACCACTGACCACTACTGTAGTCTCTCTGGGGTTAATACAGGTGAGTCAACCACTGACCACTACTGTAGTCTCTCTGGGGTTAATACAGGTGAGTCAACCACTGACCACTACTGTAGTCTCTCTGCGGTTAATACAAGTGAGTCAAATATTGACCACTATTGTAGTCTCTCTGGGGTTAATACAGGTGAGTCAACCACTGACCACTACTGTAGTCTCTCTGGGGTTAATACAGGTGAGTCAACCACTGACCACTACTGTAGTCTCTCTGGGGTTAATACAGGTGAGTCAATCATTGACCACTACTGTAGTCTCTCTGGGGTTAATACAGGTGAGTCAACCACTGACCACTACTGTAGTCTCTCTGGGGTTAATCCAGGTGAGTCAATCATTGACCACTACTGTAGTCTCTCTGGGGTTAATACAGGTGAGTCAACCACTGACCACTACTGTAGTCTCTCTGGGGTTAATACAGGTGAGTCAACCACTGACCACTACTGTAGTCTCTCTGGGGTTAATCCAGGTGAGTCAATCATTGACCACTACTGTAGTCTCTCTGGGGTTAATACAGGTGAGTCAACCACTGACCACTACTGTAGTCTCTCTGGGGTTAATACAGGTGAGTCAACCACTGACCACTACTGTAGTCTCTCTGGGGTTAATACAGGTGAGTCAACCACTGACCACTACTGTAGTCTCTCTGGGGTTAATACAGGTGAGTCAATCATTGACCACTACTGTAGTCTCTCTGGGGTTAATACAGGTGAGTCAATCATTGACCACTACTGTAGTCTCTCTGGGGTTAATACAGGTGAGTCAACCATTGACCATTACTGTAGTCTCTCTGGGGTTAATCTCACATGTGTTTTTCTGTGAAGTTTTAAACTTGAGCGTTAAAATCAACTCGTAGAAAAAAGTCAACATGTTCGGTTATAGACAAAATTAGTGTTTTACTTAGAAGTTTATGAGAAATTTCCCTAAAAACTCGTGTCTAAGTTTTTTCCATGTTAAATTTTAAATATATTTAAACCTAATCAATTACAAAACCTTAATTACAAAAAGAAAAAAATATTCTTAGTTTACAGTATCACAGAGTTTAAAGGGTGAAGTGATTCTTATATACGCAGGTTACTATGTACTGACACTTGTCCTCACCACCCACACTTGTCCTCACCACCCACACTTGTCCTCACCACCCACACTTGTCCTCACCACCCACACTTGTCCTCACCACCCACACTTGTCCTTGCCATCCACACTTGTCCTCGCCACCCACACTTGTCCTCACCACCCACACTTGTCCTCACCACCCACACTTGTCCTCACCACCCACACTTGTCCTCACCACCCACACTTGTCCTCACCACCCACACTTGTCCTCACCACCCACACTTGTCCTCACCCCCCACACTTGTCCTCACCACCCACACTTGTCCTCACCACCCACACTTGTCCTTGCCACCCACACTTGTCCTCGCCACCCACACTTGTCCTCACCATCCACACTTGTCCTCACCACCCACACTTGTCCTCACCACCCACACTTGTCCTCACCACCCACACTTGTCCTCACCACCCACACTTGTTCTCACCACCCACACTTGTCCTCACCACTCACAATTTTCCTCACCACCCACACTTGTTCTCACCACCCACACTTGTCCTCACCACCCACACTTGTCCTCACCACCCACACTTGTTCTCACCACTCACACTTGTCCTCACCACCCTCACTCGTCCTCACCACCCACACTTGCCCTTACCACCCAGACTTGTCCAAACCACCCACACTTGTATTCATCACCCACACTTGTCCTCACCTGTCTTCACCATCCACACTTGTCCTCACCACCCACACTTGTCCTCACAACTCACACTTGTCCTCACCACCCACTATTGTCCTCACCACCCACATTTGTCCTCACCACCCACACTTGTCCTCACCACCCACACTTGTCCTCACCTCCCACGCTTGTTCTCACCACCCACACTTGTCCTCACCACCCACACCTGTCCTCACCACCAACACTTGTCCTCACCACCCACACTTGTCCTCACCACTCACACTTGTCCTCACCACCCACACTTGTCCTCACCACCCACACTTGTCCTCACCTCCCACGCTTGTTCTCACCACCCACACTTGTCCTCACCACCCACACCTGTCCTCACCACCAACACTTGTCCTCACCACCCACACTTGTCCTCACCACTCACACTTGTCCTCACCACCCACACTTGTCCTCACCACCCACACTTGTCCTCACCACCCGCACTTGTCCTCACCACCCACACCTGTCCTCATCACCCACACCTGTCCTCACCACCCACACTTGTCCTCACCACCCACACCTGTCCTCACCACCCACACTTGTCCTCACCACCCACACTTGTCCTCACCACTCACACTTGTCCTCACCACTCACACTTGTCCTCATGACTCGCACCTGTCCTCATCACTCACACTTGTCCTCACCACCCACACTTGTCCTCACCACCCACACTTGTCCTCACCACCCACACTTGTCCTCACCACTCACACTTGTCCTCACCACCCACACTTGATCTCACCACCCACACTTGTCCTCACCACTCATACTTATCCTCACCACCCACACTTGTCCTCACTGTTCACACTTTTCCTCACCACCCAGACTTTTTCTCACCACTCACACTTGTCCTCACCACTCACACTTGTCCTTACCACCCACACTCGTCCTCACCACAGACACTTGTCCTCACCACCCACACTTGTCCACCTCACACACACTTGTCCTTACCACCCAGACTTGTCCTCACCACCCACACTTGTTCTCACCACTCACACTTGTCCTCACCACTCACACCTGTCCTCACTACCCACACTTGTCCTCACCACCCACACTTGTCCTCACCACCCACACTTGTCCTCACCACCCACACTTGTCCTCACCACTCACACCTGTCCTCATCACCCACACTTGTCCTCACCACCCACACTTGTCCTCATGACTCGCACTTGTCCTCATCACATACACTTGTCCTCACCATCCACACTTGTCCTCACCACCCACACTTGTCCTCACCACTCACACCTGTCCTCACCATCCACACTTGTCCTCACCACCCACACTTGTCCTCACCACTCACACCTGTCCTCACCACCCACACTTGTCCTCACCACCCACACTTGTCCTCATGACTCGCACTTGTAATCATCACATACACTTGTCCTCACCATCCACACTTGTCCTCACCACCCACACTTGTCCTCACCACCCACACTTGTCCTCACCACCCACACTTGTCCTCATCACCCACAGTTGTCCTCACCACTCACACTTGTCCTCACCACTCACACTTGTCCTCACCACTCACACTTGTCCTCACCACCCACACTTGTCCTCACTACCCACACTTGTCCTCATCACCCACACTTGTCCTCACCACTCACACTTTTCCTCACCACCCACACTTGTCCTCACCACTTACACTTGTCCTCACAACCCACACTCGTCCTCAACACAGACACTTGTCCTCACAACCCACACTTGTCCACCTCTCCCACACTTGTCCTTACCACCCAGACTTGTCCAAAGCACCCACACTTGTCCTCATCACACACACTTGTCCTCACCACCCACACTTGTCCTCACCAACCACACTTGTCCTCACCACCCACACTTGTCCTCACCACCCACACTTGTCCTCACCACCCACACTTGTCCTCATCACCCACACTTGTCCTCACCACCCACACTTGTCCTCACCACCCACACTTGTCTTCACCACCCACACTTGTCCTCACCACTCACACTTGTCTTCACCACCCACATTTGTCCTCACCACTCACACTTGTCCTCACCATCCACACTTGTCCTCACCACCCACACTTGTCCTCATGACTCGCACTTGTCCTCATCACACACACTTGTCCTCACCACCCACACTTGTCCTCACCACCCACACTTGTCCTCACCACCCACACTTGTCCTCACCACCCACACTTGTCCTCACCACCCACACTTGTCCTCACCACCCACACTTGTCCTCATCACCCACACTTGCCGCCACCACCCACACTTGTCCTCATCACCCTCACTTGTCCTCACCACCCACAATTGTCCTCACCACCCACATTTCTCCTCACCACCCACACTTGTCCTCACCACTCTCTTATCCACACCACCCACACTTGTCCTCATCACCAAGAGTTGTCCTCACCACCGACACTTGTCCTCACCACCCACACTTGTCCTCATCACTCACACTTGTCCTCACCACCCACACTTGTCCTCACCACTCACACTTGTCCTCTTCACTCACACTTATCCTCATCACTCATATTTATCCTCACCAACCACACTTGTCCTCATCACTCACACTTGTCCTCACCACCCACACTTGTCCTCACCACCCACACTTGTCCTCACCACCCACACTTGTCCTCACCACCCACACTTGTCCTCATCACCCACACTTGTCCTCACCACCCACACTTGTCCTCACCACCCACGCTTGTCTTCACCACCCACACTTGTCCTCACCACCCACACTTGTCCTCACCACCCAAACTTGTCCTCATCACTCACACTTCTCCTCACCACCCACACTTGTCCTCATCACTCACACTTGTCCTCACCACCCACACTTGTCCTCATCACTCACACTTGTCCTTTTAACTCACACTTATCCTCACCACTCATACTTATCCTCACCAACAACACTTGTCCTCATCACTCACACTTGTCCTCACCACCCACACTTGTCCTCACCACTCACACTTGTTCTCACCACTCACACTTGGCCACATCACTCACACTTGTCCTCACCACCCACACGTGTCCTCACCACTCACACTTTTCCTCATCACCCACACTTGTCCTCACCACCCACACTTGTCCTCACCACTCACACTTGCCCTCATCACCCACGCTTGTCGACACCACCCACACTTGTCTTCACCACCCACACTTGTCCTCACCACCCACACTTGTCCTCCTCACCCACACTTGTCCTCACCACTCAGACTTGTCCACTCCACCCACACTTGTCCTCACCACCCACACTTGTCCTCACCACCCACACTTGTCCTCGCCACCCACACTTGTCCTCACCACCCACACTTGCCCTCACCACCCACACTTGTCCTCACCACCCACACTTGTCCTCACCACCCACACTTGTCCTCACCACCCACACTTGTCCTCACCACTCACACTTTTCCTCACCACCCACACTTGTCCTCACCACCCACACTTGTCCTCGCCACCCACACTTGTCCTCACCACCCACACTTGTCCTCACCACCCACACTTGTCCTCACCACCCACACTTGTCCTCGCCACCCACACTTGTCCTCGCCACCCACACTTATCCTCACCACCCACACTTGTCCTCACCACCCACACTTGTCCTCACCACTCACACTTGTCCTCATCACCCACGCTTGTCGTCACCACCCACACTTGTCCTCACCACCCACACTTGTCCTCACCACTCACAATTGTCCTCATCACCCACGCTTGTCATTACCACCCACACTTGTCCTCACCACCCACACTTGTCCTTATCACTCACACTTGTCCTCACCAGTCATACTTGTCCTCAGCACTCACACTTGTCCTCACCAGTCACACTTGTCCTCACCATCTACGCTTGTCCTCAACACTCACACTTGTCCTCACCACTCACACTTGTCCTCGCCACCCACACTTATCCTCACCACCCACACTTGTCCTCACCACCCACACTTGTCCTCACCACTCACACTTGTCCTCATCACCCACGCTTGTCGTCACCACCCACACTTGTCCTCACCACCCACACTTGTCCTCACCACTCACAATTGTCCTCATCACCCACGCTTGTCATTACCACCCACACTTGTCCTCACCACCCACACTTGTCCTTATCACTCACACTTGTCCTCACCAGTCATACTTGTCCTCAGCACTCACACTTGTCCTCACCAGTCACACTTGTCCTCACCATCTACGCTTGTCCTCACCACTCACACTTGTCCTCACCACTCACACTTGTTCTCACCACTCACACTTGTCCTCATCACTGACACTTGTCTTCACCACTCACACTTGTCTTCACTCACACTTCACCACTCACACTCGTCCTCACCACCCCCACTTGTCAACTTGTGGGAACGTTCAAAGTTACCCAGCACTTGCCTCTGGGCCACAGTACCGTGGTGGGCAACGTGTGAAACTAACTTTGACGCCTGATACTGCACCCTGAATTTCCCGCACCTCCTTCATGGAGGAAATACATTGCTTGTACAAAGCAGGTTGCCTGCATGTGCAATTTAACTCAGTTCGTCTTTTGTCTTTGTTTCTTGCGTTACGTCCACTTGTATAAACGTTAAGGAATTTCTGACTTTGACTCTGTTTCCTGTTAGACCATTGTTTGTTACTTTAGCAACGTCTTTCCTCAGCTGAGCTATGTAAAGGCATCAATCACCCGTTGCATCAGAAAGATGCATACGTAGCATGCTTGCCTGAAACTCTCATGCATGTCAGAGGGCTTTATTTGAGTTTAACAATACTTTATTTCATGTAAACTACAGTTTGTATACTATACAAAGAAATTAAATTTTGATCTGATAGATATTACACCAGGTAGGGAATGAGGAGGAATTCCATTGATAGGCGTCTTGCACTTACAGGGAGTGTTGTGGGTTTACAGTGGTGCACCAGGATGGTCTTCCTTTTCCCTCACTTCCCTACTTCCTCAAGCACGGGGGTTCTTGTGTGTTGAAAATGAGGATCTTTCATAATCTAGGGATTTGCCGTCCCTCTCCCCTTCCCCTATCACCACTTTCCTCCTAGTCATTCCACAGCTGAGGGACAAGATGATGAGGAAGTCACGGGTCACGGGTGCGTGGGAAGGAAGAGGGTGAAGTGTTGTTACCATCACCCTGCAGCCTGGGAAGTGAAGTGTTGTGACCAACCTGCAGCCTGGGAAGTGTTGTGGCCAACCTGCAGACTGGGAATTGTTGTGGCCAACCTGCAGACTGGGAAGTGTTGTGGCCAACCTGCAGACTGGGAAGTGTTGTGGTCAACCTGCAGACTGGGAAATGAAGTGTTGTGACCAACCTGCAGCCTGGGAAGTGAAGTGTTGTGACCAACCTGCAGCCTGGGAAGTGAAGTGTTGTGACCAACCTACAGCCTGGGAAGTGAAGTGTTGTGACCAACCTGCAGCCTGGGAAGTGAGAGGTTGTGACCAACCTGCAGCCTGGAAAGTGAAATGTTGTGACCAACCTGCAGCCTGGGATGCGAAGTGTTGTGACCAACCTGCAGTCTGGGAAGTGAAGTGTTGTGACCAACCTACAGCCTGGGAAGTGAAGTGTTGTGACCAACCTACAGCCTGGGAAGTGAGGTGTTGTGACCAACCTGCAGCCTGGGAAGTGAAGTGTTGTGACCAACCTGCAGCCTGGGAAGTGAAGTGTTGTGACCAACCTACAGCCTGGGAAGTGAAGTGTTGTGACCAACCTACTGCCTGGGAAGTGAAGTGTTGTGACCAACCTACAGCCTGGGAAGTGAAGTGTTGTGACCAACCTACAGCCTGGGAAGTGAAGTGTTGTGACCAACCTGCAGCCTGGGAAGTGAAGTGTTGTGACCAACCTGCAGCCTGGGAAGTGAAGTGTTGTGACCAACCTGCAGCCTGGGAAGTGAAGTGTTGTGACCAACCTACAGCCTGGGAAGTGAAGTGTTGTGACCAACCTACAGCCTGGGAAGTGAGGTGTTGTGACCAACCTGCAGCCTGGGAAGTGAAGTGTTGTGACAAACCTGCAGCATAGGATGCGAAGTGTTGTAACCAACCTGCAGCCTGGGAAGTGAAGTGTTGTGACCAACCTACAGCTTGGGAAGTGAAGTATCGTGACCAACCTGCAGCCTGGGAAGTGAAGTGTTGTGACCAACCTGCAGCCTAGGAAGTGAAGTGTTGTGACCAACCTGCAGCCTGGGAAGTGTTGTGACCAACCTGCAGCCTGGGAAGTGTTGTGATCATCACCCATCAGCTGGACGCTAGCAGTAGCTACCAGTCAAGAGAAGTTTAAGCGAGAGAACTCGACGAGTGTCAGTACTCACCGACTCTTCACCACCCTCCCTATGTTAATAAGAAGAATTACCAACAAATCTTTGGCTGTCTTCAAGAGAGAACCGGATAAGTTACTCAAATCAATTCCTGATAACCAGGCTGTGATTTGCACATTGTACAACGTGTGGCAAGCAATAACAGTCTAGTTCATCAGGCCTTGATCCACCAGGAGGCCTGGTCTCTGACCAGGCAGCTGGGATGTTGGCCCCAAAAAACATCCTTCAAGATATATTAATTCAGTCTCCACTACTGATTTAGGCATGTTGGCAGATCAGCCCAAGTCACAGGTACTCCGGTCACCGGCGCTAAAAATTAAAAAGTCTCTGGCACCTCACGCAGAACCACTATTATGAAATGGGATTTACACGTCACAGCGTCGTCACGTCATTACACTGCAGCTTGCTGTTAGCTTTCTTGAGGGTGTGAAGTCTCTTGTGAAGCTTCCCTAGCTAATGAACCATTACTGGACCACCACTAGGTGAACCCACGCAGCTCAGGGGGATAATTTTTAACCCCCTTTGTCTCTGTACAAGCCACATTCTTGTGTAGTGGTTATATAACGGAGAAACATAGCTTTTGTTTACATTGTGCCTTTAATGAGTTTCGAGAGTTTTTCTACTCTCGTAGCCCGGCCTTGGGTCAGGCTCGTCTGGTGTTTGCCTGGTCAACCAGGTTGTTGCTGCTGGCGCCCTGCTGCCCCACAATCCATCACAGTGAGCCTGGTTGATCTGGCACCTAGTTAAGATACTTATCCAGTTTCCTCTTGAAGACTGCTACAATAGTCCTAGCAGTGTTTATATCTTCTGGTAAGATCCACGGACGTTGATACAGTGTTCCCTTATTGTTCCCACCGCAGCCCTGTTTTTCACTGATTTGTTTTGCCTTTCCTCCCATATCTCTCACTCCAATATGTTATGGTAATGAGCAGATTTAGGGCAAAGCCCTCAAGTACTTTCTGGGTATATATTACCATGTATCTCTCTGTTTCTTCTTTCATCTCTGTCTCTCTCTAGTAAATATATATTTAAGACTAAGGCGTTATCAGTAATTTCAATTCTTTACTGGCTCCATGCGGGTCGTAAATGATCTCTGTATTTGTTCCAGCTCTGATATCTCTCCTGCCCTGAACGGGGCCGTCAACACTGAACGATATTCTAAACCAGAGAGCACAAGCTATTTATAAAATATTAGAACTATTTCCCTTGTTCTGAAAGTTCTCACTATCCACCCCGTTATCTTCCTGGCTGTCGTGACATTTGTCTCATTGTGTTCTTTGAGAGAAAGGTCAGCTGACATTACTTCAGGTTTTCCACGTGTTTCTTTCGTTCCATTTCAAGGTCCTCTTGAATTTTGTATGCAGTGTCTCATTTGAGTTCTTCATTCTTTCCTCGTCTAGAACAGGTAGCGGCACCCAGCCCAGTTGGCAGGCTCGACTTGTTTATTAAAATTTTGACTGATACCACGAAGCCTCTTTTGTAGGGACTACAAAAAAGAGAGTTATTAGAGGAAAATTGGAGTATAAATAATGTGAATTTGCATAACAATAGATGCCATGCCAATGATGACACGCTAAGTCACGTGTTCTCTCTAGGCTGAAATAAGGTGAAAATGTAGCTCTAGATAATGTACGGAGAACTTTTATTGCACGTATTAATATAGTCCAGCACCGTAATTACTGAGAACGTTGGAAGTCCCTTGACCTGTACTCCCTGGAACGCAGGCGAAAAAGCTGCATCATAACCTACATCTGGAAAATCCCAGAGAAACTGGTACCAAATCTGCACACAAAAATCACTCCTTACGAAAGCAAATACTTGGTAGAGGGTGCAACATACCCTAATGAAAAGCAGGAGTGCCACTAGTACACTAAGAGAAAACACAATAAATGTCCGGAGCCCAAGACTGTTCAACAGCCTCTCATCATACATATGGGAATTACCAACAGACCCCTGGCTGCCTTCAAGGAAGAGTTGGGCAGATACGTAAAGTCAGTGCCCGATCGGCCGAGCTGTGGTTCGTACGTTGGACTACGTGTGGCCAGCAGTAACAGCCTGGTTGATTAGGTCCTGATCTACCGAGAAGCCTGGTCAAGGACCGGACCGCAGGGTCATTGACACCCGGAACACCCTCCAGGTTGGAACCATGGAAGAGAAGTCTATCTGCGACGGACCTCGGGCGGAAGTACCTTGGAAATGCGTCAGCAGAAATGGTCAGAGATTGTGAAGGGAAATGCGGAAAGTAGTGAGGGAAGGTTGTTCCTCACTGCCCGCTGAGGCTTGGTGAGAGTTTATTCTCATGGTTCAATTTTGTCTGCTCCTAACTTTTTTTCTAATCAATTGTCTGCTGGTTGGTTTATCAGATTTCAAGACTACACGAGTGTCATCAAGGTTGTATGGAGCGCTTGTTTTTAAATATAGTAATATTTAACACTGCATCACTTGTACACCACCATGACAATATTACAAACACAAGTCAAGGTATTATAGAGAATTACGCTCAGTATGTTGCCAGTATGAAACCTGCTTTTTGGGTTAGAATTAAATTCCCACAGTGGTGTCTTGTTGTTGGTGAAAGGCTCTTCATCCAAGGAATTGGAACGCCTTAATTCCTCAGATCAAGAGGAAATTGGATCACTACTTCCACTGTGTGCTAGATCAACCAGGTTATGATGGATATGTGGGCCACCGGCAGGAACAGCCTGATCGATCAAGCAACCATCAGAGGCGCTTGACCCAGGGTCGAGCCGCAGGGGTAGGGAAACAGGTTACATGTATATACAAGTGATTACCTGTGGAAGGACTCCTCTAGCAAGCTAGATAAGTTACCCCCGTTGTTTACTATAATCATAGTTTTCTTTATTTCCGCGACTGTTCGTTTT
>NC_091330.1:28099641-28157141 GCF_038502225.1 Cherax quadricarinatus | reverse complement strand
GTCAGATGGGTGACTGATGAATGCTCCTCAAGTTTCTCTCCAGCTCAACGGATCCTAATTTTTTGTTTACGCGGCACAACTTTTTATGACCTTTATCTCGTAGTTGTAATTTGTCCGTTGTGGTATATTATCAGTTTAATTTTTTGTAGGTGGATGACAACCTAACAAAAATTTGTTGGAAACCTTTGTGAGAAAAGCCACATAGATTTTTATGGTGTTTAAGTGTATGGGTTGTGACACCAGACTAGCCTAGCTCAGGACTAGGCTGCGGGAGTAGGAGAATTCTTGAAACCTGTCAGAGGTATATGAAAGGTATAAGTCTTCAGTACCATATAATTTGCTTTCAGCAACCGAAGATAAGAGGCTTTCAGTTCCTTAGGGTAAGTTTTCTGTATCCTAGCATAAGTCTCCAATATCCTAAGCCTAGTCTTTGGTAGCCTAAGTCTTGTCTTCTCCTTCATGGGTATACCATAAATAGGGCTGGGCTTTAACATAACCTAATGTAGGATAACAGCTCTTAGCTTGTATTTTAGTGTAAAAATGTAGCTCAGTCCTCGGCCTAATTTTCAGTAGCATAGGCCTAGTCCTAAGTCTGGGCTTAATCATAAATAGCCCTAGCATTGACTACGAAATCTGAAAACTTTGCATGAAGGGGAGATGTGTTCTATTTATCCCGCGTGGAATCAGCCTCTTCATCGGCTCCTGCTGGAGTAAATATTGATAAATAATACAGATGATGGGCACAAATGAAGCTCCTTTGATTAAGAAAGCCCGTGAAAGGGAGCTCATTGACGCGCTCACAGACGGTGTTCTCTTGCCGGGATAAATACTTGACGGAGCCCTCATTTTTTGTTTCTGTTGCTCGAGTCGCTGGTTGTGTGTCCTCCGCGAGGCGCCGGCTGGCTTGGTGGGTGTTGTTTAGTTTGCCAGGGGAAATGAGGAAATTTCTTGTGAGGAGAGTCTTAATCCTCTGATAACCCGGTCCGTGGCGGTGGCCAGCGGGCCACCACCAGCAACAGCCTGGTTGGCTAGGCAAGCACCAGACAATCCTTGGCCAGCTAGGGCCGGACTGCGGGAGTAGGAAAACTCTCGAAACTCATGGGTTAACCTGTAGTCGCTGCCAGAGGTTACCGCTCCCGCGGCCCAGTATTCTAAGGTACGGTATTTGAGATTCGCCACAGCTGAAGCCTAGTCTTAGGTCTCCTTAAACTTATTCCCTATTCACCTAGCAGTAAACTGGCGTTAGTCAGGTGCTGTGGGCTTCATTTAGGGGGGATGGGGACAGTCTTTTGTTTTTACCTTGCTGTGGACTGACACCCAGCTCTTGGCCCCGCTGCTTATTCAGTTGGGAGGCGCAGTTCTGCAACCACTCTCTTGAGTATTGTCGTATTTAATTTTGAATTTTTATACTGTTCGCATTCACTACTTTTTCACAACTTCGTTAAGTTTTTCACTGCCCCTCTACTTACTTTTTCAACACGTTCCCTTGGGTCACCTCTGCGCAATTTCAATAATACTATTTCGTTGTGATTCAAATAATCTGAAATCGTTTTCCTCGTTTATATCTCGAATATCTTCCCTCCAACTTCTTTGTATGCTTAACTATTGGAAAAATAAACAAATACAGTATAATACGATCCTTTATTGGCTACGTTTTGCCCACACAGTGGACTATATTAAGCCATACTCAATAAAGGATCGCATTAAACTGCACTTGTGTTTATTTTTCCATCGAGTAGGTATTTTATACCATTTATATCTATGCTTAACTAGTCTGGGCTTCATTCTGCTGCTACATACTCGAGGACTAGGCTTATGTGTGGGGAATACAGGCTCTTGCAAGTCTTTGTACAAGTTCCTGAGAACAGTCCTCACATTTGACAGTCATGCCTACACACTTGAGTCATGCCTAGTAACCAATATATTTATTACTATATAAATATAACAGTTATTAAAGTGTTTTGATGTCATCACAGCAATTTTCATTGCCTTTTTCCATTGTATTTTCTCTTGACATACTGGGCCAATCTTTTCTGAGTTGCAGCACAATAGTGAATAGAGCCAAGTATTCTTACCAATGATACAATGTGACCTCACTTGCAGTTTACTTGTAGACAGTTCCGGAGGAGGGTCACTGCCCCCCGCAGCCAGGCCTCCTGGGTGATGGTCTGATCAGTCAGGCTGCAGGTTCTAATCTAATCGTAAGGGACCTGGGAGTAGTAATGTCTGAGGATCTCACTTTCAAGGATCACAACAGTGCCACAATCGCACGTGCAAAGAAAATGATAGGATGGATAATGAGAACTTTCAAAACGAGAGATGCCAAGCCCATGATGATCCTTTTCAAATCACTTGTTCTCTCTAGGCTGGAATACTGCTGTACATTAACATCTCCATACAAAGCAGGTGAAATCGCGGATCTAGAGAGTGTACAGAGATCCTTTACTGCACGTATAAGTTCTGTCAAGCACCTTAACTACTGGGAACGCTTGGAAGCACTTGACTTGTACTCGTTGGAACGCAGGAGGGAGAGATATATCATAATCTACACTTCGAATATCTTGGAAGGAATGGTCCCAAATCTGCACACAGAAATCACTCCCTACGAAAGTAAAAGACTGGGCAGGCGATGCAAAATGCCGCCAATAAAAAGTAGGGGCGCCATTGGTACACTAAGAGAAAACACCATAAGTGTCCGGGGCCCAAAACTGTTCAACAGCCTCCCATCAAGCATTAGGGGAATTGCCAATAAACCTCTGGCTGCCTTCAAGAGAGAGCTGGACAGATACCTAAAGTCAGTGCCGGATCAGCCGGGCTGTGGCTCGTACGTCGGACTGCGTGCGGCCAGCAGTAACAGCCTAGTTGATCAGGCCCTGATCCATCGGGAGGCCTGGTCATGGACCGGGCCGCGGGGGCGTTGATCCCCGGAATAACCTCCAGGTAAGCCATCGTAGGTATTACAGCCGGCTATTCAGTAACGGACTTAAGAGACTTACGAAGTTCTCTCTGTAAGACTGCCATGGGTCACATGGTAATTTCCCTTATGTATGAAGGGAGGCTGTTAAAAAGTTTTGGTCCCTTTACACTTATTGAGTTCTCTGTGTACTCATTACATCCCCACTTTTCACTGGAGGTATTTTGCTCTGTTTGGCTTTTTGCTTTAGGAAAAAGCGATTTCAGTGTGCAGATTTAGAATAAATCCCTCCAGGATTTTCCAGATGTATATTAAGTTGCATCTTTCTCGCCTATGTTCCAGAGAGCAAAATTGAAGGGGCTCAAGGTATTCTTAATACTGTAGGGGCTTGACTGAATTTATACGTGTAGCGAAGATTCTGTCTACCTTTCCAGATCTGCTATTTCCCATGCTCTTAGTATACAGCAATTTTGCGAACTAGAGACCAAGAGTATCATCTGCTTGAAATGTTTTAATCTGGAGGTCTGGTTATCCAGCTTATCATTTTCCTTGCGGTTGTGATATCACTTGTAAACTTTGAATGCTAAGTCTTCTCACATTATTAGTACTACGTCGGTTACATTCCACTTCTACTCTGTTGAGTGATTTTTGCATCATCAGTGTTCTGTTACCCACTGGATGACCTAAAATTATATTACCTTGGACATTTGCTGTATCCAAGATGGCTGTCACTCGTACAAAGTCTGAAAAAGGATGATTTATCTCTGCCTACGTAAGATAAGAGAATGAGAGAGAATAGGGCAAGTTCTGTGCTTTGAGGAGCAGAGCTTTTCACAGTCTTTGATTGGTATCAAGAGTTTTCCTACTCTCGCAGCCTGGCTTTGGGCCTAGTTTGTCTGGTGTTTGCCTGGACATCCAAACTGTTTCTTCTGGCGACCTGCTGGCTCACTTATCCATCGCAACCTGGTTGATCCGACACTTGGCATTGGTACTTGTCAAGTTTCCTCTTAAACACCTCAAAACATGTTTCAGCAGTGTTTCTGATATCTTCCGGTAAGATATGAAATAGTGAGGGGCAACGGATATTGATACAATGTTCTCTAATTGTACCCACTGTGCCCCTGCTTTTCACTCGTTTATTTTATATATTCTCCAGTATCTCTCCAGGATATATGACAGTGCAGATTCGAGACTAGGCCCTCAAGTACCTTGCATGTATTAATATATTATCATATTTCTCCCGTTTCTCCGCTCCGGCTTTGACTCTATGTAACCAAATATGATCTCTGCATCTGTTTCAACTGATCTCTCCTGCGCTGAATGAAGCTGTCAGCACTGACAGCGAGAGAGCACGAGTAATTTAAATAGTGTCACCATTTGCACTGATTTCCTTCGTTTTGAAAGTTCTCACTGTCCACCCCATCATTTTCCTGGCTGTCGCGATATTTGCCTTATTGTGTTCTTTGAAAGGTCAGCTGGCATTACAACCAGGTCCTTTACATATTCCATTCGTTTTATTTTGGTGCTCTTTAGTTTTCTATACAGTGTTCTTTTTGAGTTCTTCATTCTTTCCATATCTAAGCAGTCGGAACTTGTCACCACTGAACGTGTTGTTATTCTCCACTGCCCACTTAAAAACTTTACCTTTTCCTTGAAAAATTTCCACGCCTTTTTCCTATATAATTTTCATGTTTTTTTTTTTTTTTTTTTTTGATAAACACAAATAATCTGAAACCGTGGCGAGTGTTTTTATCTATATGAACACAAGAGGTTTGGCGGACGGTGTAGGACGCCTCCAGTGACAGGCCGGGCAGCGATGAGTACACAGAGAATGCAGTAAATGTGAAGGGACCACGTCTCTTCATGCACAAGGGATGATTACCAACAAAGTCCTGCTGCCTTCAAGAGGGAGCTCGACAGATTCCTCAAAAAAAGTTCCTGATGAACCAGGTTGTGATGCATACGTTTAATTGCGGGCGGTGAGTAGTAACTTGATCCATGAGGCCAGTAGCCAGGAGGCCTGGTGTGGGACTGAGCCGCGGTGGTGATAACTGGTAGACACACCAGGTAAACCCCAAGCAGGTATGTTCACTATGATGATAAACAGTAAAGGCGACAGTTGGTTTAGTAAAACACGAAAGCAAACACTAGGACATATTACAAAACGTTTGTCCTGAGACCTTGATCACTTCTAACATAGAGGTTAAAAGCAGTATATATATAGGCGGAGAGTGAGGTGTGATTGACGTATGGTGATCTGAAGAATGCCATGTTGGGATCCTGGTTACCTGGAGGTTATTCCGAGGATCAACGCCCCCGCGCCCCGGTCCATGACCAGGCCTCCCGGTGGATCAGGGCCTGATCAACCAGGCTGTTACTGCTGGCCGCACGCAGTCCAACGTACGAGCCACAGCCCGGCTGATCCGGCACTGACTAGGTATCTGTCCAGCTCTCTTGAAAGCAGCCAGGGGTTTATTGGTAATTCCCCTAATGCTTAATGGGAGGCTGTTGAACAGTCTTGGACCCCGGACACTTACGGTGTTTTCCCTTAGTGTACCAATGGCGCCCCTACTTTTAATTGTTTTTTTTTTTTACATCGCCTGCCCAGTCTTTTACTTTCGTAGGGAGAAATTTCTGTGTGCTGATTTAGGACTATTCCTTCCAGGATTTTCCAAGTGTAGATTATGATATATCTCTCCGTCCTGCGTTCCAACGAGTACAAGTCAAGTGCTTCCAAGCGTTCCCAGTAGTTAAGGTGCTTGACAGAACTTATACGTGCAGTAAAGGATCTCTGTACATTCTCTAGATCTGCAATTTCACGTGATTTGAAAAGGATCATCATTGGCTTGGCATCTCTCGTGCGATCGTGGCACTGTTGTGATCCTTGAAAGTGAGATCCTCAGACATTACTACTCCCAGGTCCCTTACATTATTTTTCCGCTCTATTGTATGGCCAGAGTCTGTAGTATACTCTGTTCTAGTTATTATCTCCTCCAGTTTTCCATAGCGGAGCAGTTTGAATTTGTCCTCATTGAACATCATATTGTTTACCGTTGCCCACTGGAAAACTTTGTTTATATTTTCTTGGAGGTTAACCGCGTCCTCAGCAGATGACAGCCTCGTGCAGATCCTAGTATCATCCGCAAAGGATGATACGGTGCTGTGATGTATATCTCTGTCTATGTCTGATATGAGGTTGAGGAATAAGATGGGGCGAGTACTGTGCCTTGTGGAACAGAGCTCTTCACTATGGCAGCCTCCGATTTAACTCTGTTGACCACTACTCTTTGTGTTCGATTTGTTAGGAAGTTGAAGATCCATCTCCCCACTTTCCCAGTTATTCCTTTAGCACGTATTTTATGGGCTATTACGCCATGATCGCATTTGTCAAATGCTTTTGCAAAGTCTGTGTATATTACATCTGCATTCTGATTTTCTTCCAGTGCATCCAAGGCCATGTCATAGTGATCCAGTAGTTGTGAGAGGCAGGAGCGACCTGCCCTGAACCCATGTTGCCCTGGATTGTGCAGATTTTGGGAATCCAGGTGGTTTGCAATCCTGCTTCTTAGCACTCTTTCAAAGATTTTTATGATGTGGGACGTCAGAGCTATTGGTCTATAGTTCTTAGCTAATGCTTTGCTGCCACCTTTATGGAGTGGGGCTATATCCGTTGTTTTAAGTGACTGGAATTACACCCATGTCCAAGCTCTTCCTCCATAGTGTACTTAGGGCACGCGAGGGATGAGGATGGGTAGACAATGAGATCATGTGACTCCTGTGTTGCTGGGTAGGTGGTGTTTAGCCTGGTTGAGTATCATGTATGCTAATGTTTTAGATATTTTTGTGGTTTCCAGTGTTACGTTCTATTGTGTCGTTAACGGCGATTAGCGAGTCTTGTTTAGACGCCGACAGGTGAAAATGTTGAACTCTGGCTCACGGTCATTTATTAAGGAGTAAGCGAACCGATATCTGTCAGTATCATGTCAGTTATGTTAATGAATAGACATCCCCTTTTCGGGGTATACCTTAGGACTGGCACCTTCACTGTTACTTACACTCATAACAAACCGAGAAAAAACTACTCGCTATGAGAAAAAACTACTCGCTATGGTTTTCAATCATTGCGAATGATACCAAAATAAGCTGAAAAATCCCTCGATAAAAAATACAGGACAACTACAAAAAGATATAAACAAAGTCTTTCAGTGGGCAGTGGAATATAACACGGCTTTCAGTGGTGACTTGCTCCAACTGCTTAGATATAGAAAGAATTAAGAGCTTAAAAGGGGAACTGTATACAAAACAAAATTAGCACCAAAAAGAAGGAAAGGAACAAGTGAAAAATCTAGGCGTAGTGTCAGATGACGTTTCTTTTTTTCCAAATCGTTCTCGTTCTCTGCCCACTTCAAGGCAGGAGAGACATCAGAGCTGCAACACATTCAAAGATCAGTTATGGCTCGCATAGAGACATAACATTTAAATGGCTGAGGACGCTTCAAAGTCCTAAATATATACACACTGGAGTAGAGAAAAGAGATGCATAATAATTTATAGGCAGAAAGTACTCGAGGGCCTTGTACCAAATTTGGACACTGCCATAACATACTGGAGTGCGAGGTATATTGTGGCCCGGGCATTACAAGGTAACATTGTATTTATCATACATCGTCTCGGACATTTTAACAAATTGACAGAAAATATCAGAATCACTGCTGGAGCGAGTGTACAAGTCTTCAAGAGGAAACTAGATAATTTCCTAAGCCAAGTGTCGGATCAGCCAGACTGTGATGGATATGTAGGGCAGCAGGCCGCCAGCAGCAACAGCCTGGCTGATCATGCAAGCACCAGACAAGCCTGCGAGAGTAGAACACTCAAGACCCATCAACACTGTACCAGCGATATACCATTAAAAGTATATCATAGGTACAGTGCTCTGGTTGTGTCAGTAAGAGTTGCATCATGTCTCCTGGACCTTCTCTTGTACTAGCAGCCTCTATACGTTCCTGACCTTGAAACAGTGTATAGTGTTGGTCTCTGCCAAATCTTCCTCTTGTTTGTTTTTCTCATTATCCTGAAACTAGAGAAGTATTTCCTGACGTAGCTGACCCTCATTTTCCCATCTAGCTCTCTTCCCTGGCATCTGTAACAGTCCCCTGTTAGGTGACACGACGCTGTCTAGTCTCCTGTTAGGTGACACGACGCTGTCTAGTCTCCTGTTAGGTGACACGACGCTGTCTAGTCTCCTGTTAGGTGACACAAGGCTGTCTAGTCTCCTGTTAGGTGACACAACACTGTCTAGTCTCCTGTTAGGTGACACAACACTGTCTAGTCTCCTGTTAGGTGACACAACACTGTCTAGTCTCCTGTTAGGTGACACAACACTGTCTAGTCTCCTGTTAGGTGACACAACACTGTCTAGTCTCCTGTTAGGTGACACAACACTGTCTAGTCTCCTGTTAGGTGACACAACACTGTCTAGTCTCCTGTTAGGTGACACAACACTGTCTAGTCTCCTGTTAGGTGACACAACACTGTCTAGTCTCCTGTTAGGTGACACAGCCCTGTCTAGTCTCCTGAGTATTTTTTGCGTCATGTGTGTTTATGTAAATTAATGTGTGAGGGCTGTGTGTATGTATACCGTATAAATAATGTGAGTTGTGTGCGTATATGTATGTATGTCAACCAGTGATCCCCATCTCGCCCCTCCCTCCCTCCCATTCCTCCCATGGGAGGCTGGACCATCTTAACGTGATGGCGTAGGTTGAGTGGTTAACGTGATGGTGTAGGTTGAGTGGTTAACGTGATGGTGTAGGTTGAGTGGTTAACGTGATGGTGTAGGTTGAGTGGTTAACGTGATGGTGTAGGTTGAGTGGTTAACGTGATGGCGTAGGTTGAGTGGTTAACGTGATGGTGTAGGTTGAGTGGTTAACGTGATGGTGTAGGTTGAGTGGTTAACGTGATGGTGTAGGTTGAGTGGTTAACGTGATGGTGTAGGTTGAGTGGTTAACGTGATGGTGTAGGTTGAGTGGTTAACGTGATGGTGTAGGTTGAGTGGTTTGTTTCTAGGAGTAGGTTCCTTATCTCTGCGAAGCGTGTCCCCCCCACCCACACGGTGTCTGCTTCACTAAGAACCAAGCATTTTATTTTTTCGACGTCAGTGTTGGGGATATTTCCCGTTTCGTCTAAATTTGCTGACATTTACGACCGATGCAACATATGATCACCGTGGATTTCTGAATGTTAAAAAGACACAACAGTTTTACTCGCTTCGTGACTATGATATATGTAATATTGAAGTGTCAGACACTCGTGCAGCATATGAGACTCTTTACTGAGGAAACGTTTCGCCACACAGTGGCTTCATCAGTCCAATACAAAGAAAAAGAGGAGTTTGAGGTAATCAGTCTCTCAGCCTGGAATCGATGTGTTCAGCCCATCAGTCTTCAAGACTGGACTGAACATATCGATTCCAGGCTGGGGGACTGATTACCAGACTTTTCAACATCTTACCAGAAGATATCAGAAACACTGCTGGAACAAGTGTTGAAGCCTTCAAGAGGAAACTAGACATGTATCTTCACCAGGTGCCGGATCAACCAGGCTGTGATGGATATGTGGGGCAGCGGGCCTCCAGCAGCAACAGCCTGGTTGACCAGGCGAGCACTAGACCAGCCTGGCCCATGGCCGGGCTCAGAGAGTAGATATACTCTGGAAATTCTTCAAAGGTATATCAAAGGTATATCAGGTACCTCAAACTACTGCTCTTTTTCCACCCGTTCTTCTTTGTAGTGGACTGATGAAGCCGCTGTGTGGCGGAACGTTCCCTCAATATAGATACCGAAATATTGCCCAAGTGTCTCATTCTTCAAGTTGCGAGTGTCATACACTATCACAACATATGGAAGTGCGATGGTGACCACAGTGTCAGGCTGATAACTAGTGTGTAAATATGATGTTACAGACGAGTTTTAGAGCGATAAATAACTCAAAAGAGCAGCTATATCTTTGCTAAATACAATAGCTAAAAGCATCTCAACCAGTGTTATCTGTTTTTTTTTTTTTTTTCAACCATTTTTTTTATTCCTGCCTCCGTGGGTCTATCCTGCTCTCTCAGTAAGACCCCCTCTCCACCCCCCACCACCCTCCTCTCACCACCAGCACCCCAACTACAACTACTACCATCACAACTACTACCGTCACAACCACCATCATGACGAAGTATACCCGTGTCACTTGTCCCGACCCATGTCCCCCCACCCCCGTCCATACCCCCCTCCCCCAACCCCCACCCCGGTATACTACATTACAATATAAATTAAGACTTTAAAGTCCTGAGGGTTAACATTTGTGAAAATTGAGAGACAAACCATAACTCTGTGTGTGTGTGTGTGTGTGTGTGTGTGTGTGTGTGTGTGTGTGTGTGTGTGTGTACTCACCTATTTGTACTCACCTATTTGTGGTTGCAGGGGTCGATTCACAGCTCCTGGCCCCGCCTCTTCGCTGATTGCTACTAGGTCCTCTCTCTCCCTGCCCCATGAGCTCTATCATACCTCGCCTTAAAACTATGTATGGTTCCTGTGTGTGTGTGTGTGTGTGAGAGAGTGAGAGAGAGAGGTGGCAGCCAGTTGTTGATAGACGCTGTCGCTGGTCCGTGGAAGCGGGGAGGGTTTGTGTACAGTGTCAGCTAGATGAAAGGAGGAGGGGAGGATGGAGGGGTGAGAGAGAGAGAGTGTATGGAAGGGAGGGAGGGAGGAAGAAAAGGAAAGAGATGAGGTATGGTGGAGGGGTGTGGCAAAGGTTGGTGTGTGTTGTGGAAGTCTGGGAGAGGGAGAGAATGTGTGGTGATGAGCAATTATAGAGGGACTGGAGAGAGAACAGAGGAACGAGAGCTTCTGTGTGTATAGAGAAAAGAGGAGGAGAGAGAGAAAAAGAATCACGGTTTTTATATTTAGTTAACATGTTAGACACCGCACTGCACAAATTCCTTTTACCCAGCACTGGAACACTCCATAAAGGTGGCAGCAAAGCATTAGCTAAGAACTATAGACCAATAGCTCTGACGTCCCACATCATAAAAATCTTTGAAAGAGTGCTAAGAAGCAGGATTGCAAATCACCTGGATTCCCAAAATCTGCACAATCCAGGGCAACTTGGGTTCAGGGCAGGTCGCTCCTGCCTCTCACAACTACTGGATCACTATGACATGGCCTTGGATGCACTGGAAGAAAATCAGAATGCAGATGTAATATACACAGACTTTGCAAAAGCATTTGACAAATGCGATCATGGCGTAATAGCCCATAAAATACGTGCTAAAGGAATAACTGGGAAAGTGGGGAGATGGATCTTCAACTTCCTAACAAATCGAACACAAAATGTAGTGGTCAACAGAGTTAAATCGGAGGCTGCCATAGTGAAGCGCTCTGTTCCACAAGGCACAGTACTCGCCCCCATCTTATTCCTCATCCTCATATCAGACATAGACAGAGATATACATCACAGCACCGTATCATCCTTTGCGGATGATACTAGGATCTGCATGAGGCTGTCATCTGCTGAGGACGCGGTTAACCTCCAAGAAGATATAAACAAAGTTTTCCAGTGGGCAACAGTAAAGTATATGATGTTCAATGAGGACAAATTCCAACTACTCCGTTATGGAAAACTGGAGGAGATAATAACTAGAGCAGAGTATACTACAGACTCTGGCCATACAACAGAGCGGAAAAATAATGTAAGGGACCTGGGAGTAGTAATGTCTGAGGATCTCACTTTCAAGGATCACAACAGTGCCACGATCGCAAGTGCAAAGAAAATGATAGGATGGATAATGAGAACGTTCAAAACGAGAGATGCCAAGCCGATGATGATCCTTTTCAAATCACTTGTTCTCTCTAGGCTGGAATACTGCTGCACATTAACATCTCCATACAAAGCAGGTGAAATTGCAGATCTAGAGAGTGTACAGAGATCTTTTACTGCACGTATAAGTTCTGTCAAGCACCTAAACTACTGGGAACGCTTGGAGGCACTTGACTTGTACTTGTTGGAACGCAGGAGGGAGAGATATATCATAATCTACACTTGGAAAATCCTGGAAGGAATGGTCCCAAATCTGCACACACAAATCACTCCCTAGGAAAGTAAAAGACTGGGCAGGCGATGCAAAATGCCCCCAATTAAAAGTAGGGGCGCCATTGGTACACTAAGGGAAAACACCATAAGTGTCCGGGGCCCAAGACTGTTCAACAGCCTCCCATCAAGCATTAGGGGAATTACCAATAAGCCCCTGGCTGCCTTCAAGAGAGAGCTGGACAGATACCTAAAGCCAGTGCCGGATCAGCCGGGCTGTGGCTCGTACGTTGGACTGCGTGCGGCCAGCAGTAACAGCCTAGTTGATCAGGCCCTGATCCACCGGGAGGCCTGGTCATGGACCGGGCCGCGGGGGCGTTGATCCCCGGAATAACCTCCATGTAATACCAGGATCCCAGTGGAAATCTACGTATACTGCTATGTGTGATAATTTATGTAACTGTATTTATGTGTACCTGAATGAACTTACCGGACAAGAAGTTCCAGCAGGTACTGGACTCCACCTCCAAGAGTCTACTAACACACAGGTACCCACGCAGAACAAGCCACATGAGGATGGAAATCTATGAGGCAAGCAGAAGGTATCAGTGGCATCCCATGTGTCTTGTTCTGCATTGTTAAGATTGTCTATTTGCAGTTGTTGTTCCCAGGTAACCATGTTACTGTTGGTTAGAGAGGGGCAGGTAGTGTGTAACGGAACATTTATACCCAGGTTTCGCTGGGTCCCGGGTTTCGAAACAGGATCTTGATGATGTGACCCGGTCTCAAGAATGAGGTGCTCAGCTGTCCCGGGAGGATGGAGGTGATGTATTCTGGAGGGGCGTGAGGGAAAGATGGAGGGGTGATAGGCAGGCTGTAGAAAAGGGTGGAAGAGCGAGCGAGGAAGTGGAGGAGGGAGGAGAGAGAGGAAAGAAAGAGGTATGGCAATATGGATAGAGGGGGACTCGGAACACATGAAGCTCCCTTCTCTCTCTCTCTCTCTCTCTCTCTCTCTCTCTCTCTCTCTCTCTCTCACACACACACACACACACACACACACACACACACACACACACACACACACACACACACACACACACACACACACACACACACACAGCAGCAGCGACCTTGGGTCTTCATCTTGCTTCCTTCTAATGTTCTCACATGTTACGCACTTGTGACTTGGTTATTCTCTGTCTGTCTGTCTGTCTGTCTGTCTCTCTCTCTCTCTCTCTCTCTCTCTCTCTCTCTCTCTCTCTCTCTCTCTCTCTCTCTCTCTCTCTCTCTCTCTCTCTCTCTCTCTCTCTCTCTTTACACGGTTTGACAAGGTTAGGTTAAGGATCCCTAACTTTATTGACAAGCTATTTACAAGTTAAGGGTTCCTAACTTTATTGGCAAGTTAAGAGCTGTTACCTACATCAGCTCATTTGAAAGCATTTTTACTGTTATGAGACATACAGGTAGGGGACAGGATGAAGTTGGAGCCATCTGTAGACCAGCATTTTCATTTGATCAACTGACTATCTCGTTGACATCATAATGCTGTACGAATGTGTTCCATACTCGAGTCATCCTGGGGATAAATGATCTCGGATGAAGTGATGTTCTGGAGAAGGGTACAGCCAGAGTGAAGTTGCTGCTTTCTGCCCGTCTTGTGGTATAGAAGCTTGCTTCACGCTGTCCTCGAAGTGGATCCAAGTGTGGTACTTTGACAATATTGGCTTTGTACATAACAATAAGGCCACCCACATCCCTCCTGTGTTGAAGGCTCTGCTGAAATGACAGATCTATCCAGGATTGGTCCAGACAAGAGATGAGACGTTTTGCTCTGTTTTCTACTCAAGAAGTCGCAGATGAGAAGGGGGGGGGGGCAGGCGAACCAAGAAAGTGGAGCATACTCAAGGTGTGAGCGTACTTGTGCCTCGTACAAAATCTTGCAATCCCTGCTCTCTCTCTCTCTCTCTCTCTCTCTCTCTCTCTCTCTCTCTCTCTCTCTCTCTCTCTCTCTCTCTCTTTACACAGGGTTTGACAAGGTTAAAAGGATCCCTAGCTTTATTGACTAGCTATTTACAGGTTAAGGATTCTTAACTATATTGACAAGCTAAGAGCTGTTACCTACATCAGCTCATTTGAAAGCATTTTTATTTTTATGAGACATACAAGTAGGGGACAGGATGAAGTTGGAGCCATCTGTGTGCCAGCATTTTCATTTGATCAACTGACTTTATCTCGTTGACATCATTATGCTGTACGAATGTGTTCCATACTCGAGTCATCCTGTTCTCTCTCTCTCTCTCTCTCTCTCTCTCTCTCTCTCTCTCTCTCTCTCTCTCTCTCTCTCTCTCTCTCTCTCTCTCTCTCTCTCTCTCTCTCTCTCTCCCTCTCTGTCATTTTTGTCATCTCTCAATGTTAACCCTACCATCCCTCCTCCAGTGTTAACCCTCCCATCCCTCCTCCTGGAGTTTACCTGGAGAGAGTTCCGGGGGTCAACGCCCCCGCGGCCCGGTCTGAGACCAGGCCTCCTGGTGGATCAGAGCCTGATCAACCAGGCTGTTGCTGCTGGCTGCACGCAAACCAACATACGAGCCACAGCCCGGCTGATCCGGAACTGACTTTAGGTGCTTGTCCAGTGCCAGCTTGAAGACTGCCAGGGGTCTGTTGGTAATCCCCCTTATGTGTGCTGGGAGGCAGTTGAACAGTCTCGGGCCCCTGACACTTATTGTATGGTCTCTTAACGTGCTAGTGACACCCCTGCTTTTCATTGGGGGGATGGTGCATCGTCTGCCAAGTCTTTTGCTTTCGTAGTGAGTGATTTTCGTGTGCAAGTTCGGTACTAGTCCCTCTAGGATTTTCCAGGTGTATATAATCATGTATCTCTCCCTCCTGCGTTCCAGGGAATACAGGTTTAGGAACCTCAAGCGCTCCCAATAATTGAGGTGTTAACCCTCCCATCCCTCCTCCAGTGTTAACCCTACCATCCCTCCTTCAGTGTTAACCCTCCCATCCCTCCTCCAGTGTTAACCTTACCATCCCTCCTCCAGTGTTAACCCTCCCATCCCTCCTCCAGTGTTAACCCTCCCATCCCTCCTCCAGTGTTAACCCTACCATCCCTCCTCCACTGTTAACCCTCCCATCCCTCCTCCACTATTAACCCTCCCATCCCTCCTCCAGTGTTAACCCTACCATCCCTCCTCCAGTGTTAACCCTACCATCCCTCCTTCAGTGTTAACCCTCCCATCCCTCCTCCACTGTTAACCCTCCCATCCGTCCTCCAGTGTTAACCCTCCCATCCGTCCTCCAGTGTTAACCCTCCCATCCCTCCTCCAGTGTTAACCCTCTCTCATTTCCTGTTCCCTTTCTCCATATATTCCTAGTGTTCGTAACATTATATTCTTAGTTAACACTGTATTCTTAGTTATCACTATATTCTTAGTTAACATTATTCTTAGTTAATTAACACTGTATTCTTAGTTAACACTGTATACTATATCGATGATTCCTCGTCTCATATTTTGCTGAAATAATTCAAGTGGTAATATGTAATATAGCGACCATCCGGATAATAGGTAAACTTTTCCCTTGTGAATATGGCACGGAAGCCTGTTAAATGTTTTGCACTCTGGCATGATTACTCTTCGTTTCATCCTGTCTCTTGAACATGACAGATGTCATGTCTCTCACACACTACCACTTTACATTTTACTGCTGGTTTCTCATTTTCTCTAGAATTGATGACTCTGGTGAGAAGCACTGCTGCGGGAGTAATGTCCCCCCCTGCCCCCTCACACGCAGAATCAACACATATAACAATACACAAATAATCGCACATAGGAGAGAGAAGTTTATGACGACGTCTCGGTCCGACCTGGACCTTTTATGACGACGTCTCTGTCGGACCTGGACCTTTTATGACCACGTCTCGGTCCGACCTGGACCTTTTATGACGACGTCTCGGTCCGACCTGGACCTTTTATGACGACGTCTCGGTCCGACTTGGACCTTTTATGACGACGTCTCGGTCCGACCTGGACCTTTTATGACCACGTCTCGGTCCGACCTGGACCTTTTATGACCACGTCTCGGTCCGACTTGGACCTTTTATGACGACGTCTCGGTCCGACCTGGACCATTTACAAGTTGGCCAGCTAGTATTTTGTTGGTCTTGCTATCTGTTGATTATTCTAGGTTACTTGTGCTTGTAAAAACAAAATGGTTATGCATTATTTACAGTGAGCAACGTCGAGGATATTTTCCAGAATGGTTGGTAATATACCACTGCGGATAAAATACTTTTGCCATTTCGAACATTTCTGAGTTAACTCTTAAGCCAATGACTTACAAGCGTTGATCTGGGGGATACCGCAGACTAGGAGGGTTCTTGTCTTGTTTTACAGGATCAGGTTCCAGGTTCTAACTTTATCATCATGCTATGGCAGTCCGGTTCTTCGTCTTTCTACCTTATTATGGTTAAATGGTTCATGCTCCCATTTTTACTTCCCTTTAAGGAGGAGAATCATTACCATCATCACCATCCTATGGCATCAACTGCTGCCATATTTCATCTGCCAAGAGCTAATCTTGTGCTATGGGCGGGTGGTGTATATAACTCTCCCCAGTGACATGATTATGGCCTCAGATACGTCTAAGTGGGGCCACTCAGTAGGAGAGGGTCCACATTGGTGCCCCCTCTAAGTAGGAGAACGTCCAGACTGGGGGACCCCAGTCTGTAGGATGGGATCCAAACAAGGGCCCCCATGGTAGGACAGGGTTCGGAAGGAGTCCCTCTTCATAGGAGATTGTCCAGACAGGGGCTTCCTCGGTAGTAGAGTCCAGACGAGTTCCCTCGCAGATACTCTTCCCTCCACCCCGGACTGCCACTCTCTACTGCCTTCCCTGGCATGTAAACATTGGCCCGTCACCGTCAGGGTATGACTAACACATCACCGTCAGGGTATGACTGGCACATCACAGTCAGGGTATGACTGACACGTCACCGTCAGGGTATGACGGGTACATCACCGTCAGGGTATAACTGGTATATCACCGTCAGGATACGGTTGCCGTCCTGCTGTTTGAGGTTCTGGTTATGTTTGTAGTGTCACACTGCGTTCGTTACGTCACGCTAGGTTACACTTGTATAATTTACCTCCAGTGCACGAATATAACAACGTGCTTCTTGCGACCCCAGAATCACTGAAGTTTGACTGATGCTGTGCATGCTAGGAGTATTCTAGTTAGTATACCTTAGTTGCAACACGAATTGAAGTAAATTTGTGATGGATATGGAATTTACGTGTGAGTGTGTTGGTTAGAATAATGCAGAGAAATATCATGGGATATACTGGAGTATAGTATGGAAACACAGTAATGTGGGAATGAGCGTGGGATACCTTACACTGATGAGTGGAAATGGTGTTGGATACATTAATGGAGCCTCCCAATATACCAGTAGACCTCTGGCTGTCTTCAAGAGAGAACTGGACAACTACCTGAAATCAGGACCTGACCAGCCGGGCTGGTCAGGTCCTGATTCTGTGAATCAGGACCTGATCAACAGCCTGGTAGGTCAGGTCCTGATTCACCGTGGGGCCTGGTTATAGACCAGGCCGGGGGGGTGTTGACCCCCTGATTTCCCTTCAGATAGGCTCCAGGTGGGTAGGGAAACAGCTTAGTATGCACAAGACAATGTTGGAGAACTGCGCTGGACACACTTGACTAATGATGGAAAAACAACACGAGATATATTACTAACTAATGTAGGGAAGCAGCGTGGTATCGTTTACGTATTAGGAATACAAGGGGCGAGGGGAGACAAGCTCCCCAAATTCTATCAGCTCCCAAATAAAAATAACGCTGCTGCTTCAAGACAAGGTGCGTAGCTTCCTCTCTTCCAACCAGACTGACAACTAAAGTCCCTCTTAGATAATACTTCTGGAGCTGCCGCTGGCAGAATGGGAACCTTGGAGACAGTGCCGAACTTGGATACCTGGAGTCTACCGGGGGTCAACGCCCCCGCGGTCCAGTTCTTAACCAAGCCTCTCGGCGGATCAGGAAATGATCAACGAGGCTTTAACTGCACGCAATCCAATGTAAGAACCACAGCCCGGCTATTCAGATACTGACTTTAGGTATCTAACCAGTTCCTCTTGGACACAACCAGGGGTCTATCGGTAATCCCCCTTATGCGTGATGGGAGGCTGTGCATAGGTATATACGTATATACTGTATAGTTAAGAGAGATGAGCAGGTGCCGTGAGATGAGAGCCTGGTCAGAGCAGGAGGTCGGTGTGTGCTCAGTAACAAGTGAACCAATGTCACTCCTGCTGCTGGGTGAGGGCGTTTGTGAGATCTGGGGTTGTAGATTGTACTCACCTAGTTGTACTCACCTAGTTGAGGTTGCAAGGGTCGAGTCCAAGCTCCTGGCCCCGCCTCTTCACTGGTCGCTACTAGGTCACTCTCCCTGAACCGTGAGCTTTATCATACCTTTGCTTAAAGCTATGTATGGATCCTGCCTCCACTACATCGCTTCCGAAACTATTCCACTTACTGACTACTCTGTGGCTGAAGAAATACTTCCTAGCATCCCTGTGATTCATCTGTGCCTTCAACTTCCAACTGTGTCCCCTTGTTGCTGTGTCCCATCTCTGGAACATCCTGTCTTTGTCCACCTTGTCAGTTCCTCTCAGTATTTTGTATGTCGTTATCATGTCCTCCCTATCTCTCCTGTCCTCCAGTGTCGTCAGGTTGATTTCCCTTAACCTCTCCTTGTAGGACATACCTCTTAGCTCTGGAACTAGTTTTGTTGCAAACTTTTGCACTTTCTCTAGTTTCTTTACGTGCTTGGCTAGGTGTGGGTTCCAAACTGGTGCCGCATACTCCAATATGGGCCTAACGTACACTGTGTACAGGGTCCTGAACGATTCCTTCTTAAGATGTCGGAATGCTGTTCTGAGGTTTGCTAGGCGCCCATATGCTGCAGCAGTTATTTGGTTGATGTGCGCTTCAGATGTGCCTGGTGTTATACTCACCCCAAGATCTTTTTCCTTGAGTGAGGTTTGTAGTCTCTGGCCCCCTAGACTGTACTCCGTCTGCGGTCTTCTTTACCCTTCCCCAATCTTCATGACTTTGCACTTGGTGGGGTTGAACTCCAGGAGCCAATTGCTGGACCAGGTTTGCAGCCTGTTCAGATTCCTTTGTAGTTCTGCCTGGTCTTCGATCGAGTGAATTCTTCTCATCAACTTCACGTCATCTGCAAACAGGGACACTTCGGAGACTATTCCTTCCGTCATGTCGTTCACAAATACCAGAAACAGCACTGGTCCTAGGACTGACCTCTGTGGGACCCCGCTGGTCACAGGTGCCCACCCTGACACCTCGCCACGTACCATGACTCGCTGCTGTCTTCTGCCAAGTATTCCCTCATCCATTGTAGTGCCTTCCCTGTTATCCCTGCTTGGTCCTCCAGTTTTTGCACTAATCTCTTGTGTGGAACTGTGTCAAACGCCTTCTTGCAGTCCAAGAAAATGCAATCCACCCACCGTGGATTGCCGTGTAGGTTATGATGTGTGTCGTGTAGATTGTGTGATGTGTGGCATGTAGGTTGTGTGATGTGTGGCATGTAGGTTGTGTAGGTTGTGTGATGTGTCGTGTAGGTTGTGTGATGTGTGTCGTGTAGGTTGTGTGATGTGTGCCATGTAGGTTGTGTGATGTGTGTCGTGTAGGTTGTGTGATGTATGTCGTGTAGGTTGTGTGATGTGTGTTGTGTAGGTTGTGTGATGTGTTGTGTAGGTTGTGTGATGTGTGTCGTGTAGGTTGTGTGATGTGTGTCGTGTAGGTTGTGTGATGTATGTCGTGTAGGTTGTGTGATGTATGTCGTGTGGGGTGGCGTGTGTCGTGTGGGGTGGCATGTGTTGTAGGGTGGCGTGTGTCGTGTGGAGTTTTATACAAAGGTGGATTAATGAGAATTTCAGGACTGAAAACTCTCCTGGGATAAACAAGCCAATACAATCTGTGGCTCAGCTTCCAGCTCTGACCACATCCGCCGCCCTCCATCTCACAGTAGAATCAGCCTCCTTATCTTCCTACCCCAGCCTCCTTATCTTCCTGCCCCAGCCTCCTTATCTTCCTGCCCCAGCCTCCTTATCTTCCTGCCCCAGCCTCCTTATCTTCCTGTCCCAGCCTCCTTATCTTCCTGCCCCAGCCTCCTTATCTTCCTGTCCCAGCCTCCTTATCTTCCTGTCCCAGCCTTATCTTCTTGTCCCAGCCTTATCTTCCTGTCCCAACCTCCTTATCTTCCTGTCCCAGCTTGTCACCCACAAGTATATACCTGTAATATATCTGCGACCGGTTTCGAGAGTTTTCCGACTACCGCAGCTCGACCTGGTTACAAGAAGGTTTTATGACGAATATGTATGCATACGAGTTGCCAGTAGAAACAGCCTGGTTAACCAGGAGGGCACCAGGCAATGGTATAACAGAAGTTCTCAGGTGTTTGTAACAATACTTGCTACCTGAAGAATACCTGCAGTGTTATGTGACACAACACTTGCCACGAGGGAGCTGGGCAGATACCTAAAAACGGTGCCGGATCAGCCGGGCTGTGGTTCGTACGTTGGATTGCTTGCGGCCAGCAGTAACAGCCTCGTTGATTAGGCCCTGATCCACCGGGAGGCCTGGTCGTGGACCGGGCCGCGGGGGCGTTGATCCCCGAAATGCCCTCCAGGTAGACTCCAGGTAGGTAGACGAGTGTCAAGTGTTGACACTTGACAAGGCAGGTCACCAGGGCCAAGTGTTATGTAACATGAGGCAACGCTTGACTCGTGGTGTGTCACGTGACAACCTTGGTACTGGTGGCAAGTGTTGCCACATGACGCACCACTTGACATGAGTGCCACGGCTGACACTGCCTCTCATGTCTTGCCAAATCATCCCAGGAAAACATCTTTCGGAACACAATGCTTCTCATTGTTGGGTAACTTCTTCAAATTGTAATTTTTTATGTTTATATAAACATGTTTTTCTATGTAAGAAATGTGAGGATGATGTACATAGAGCCTATAATGGTTCCTTAGTTGATAATGCTGCGTCCATGTTAATATTAACTAAGGAAAACTCTCTACGGCGTTTGTAGATGTAAAATGAAGCCCTCAGAGTTATTCTTGGCTGTTCTAAATCTACGAAGGGGTCTTAAACAACCTTATATAATTGCATGTTTTCACAATCCATTTAGATCTGTGTATTTACTTCTAGACATTTAGTAAGATTTATAGTGACAGTGTCTGATCCATTTCTTAAAATTCTAACACGCTTAGGCTTGGTTACCAGTACTTCTGGCAGACACACGGATGAACAGTATGATGTCAGCCCTATGGTTACCGGTGGCCTGGTGGCTAAAAGCTCCCGCTTCACACACGGAGGGCCCGGGTTCGATTCCCGGTGGGTGGAAACATTTCGACACGTTTCCTTACACCTGTTGTCCTGTTCACCTAGCAGCAAATAGGTACCTGGGTGTTAGTCGACTGGTGTGGGTCGCATCCTGGGGGACAAGATTAAGGACCCCAATGGAAATAAGTTAGACAGTCCTCGATGACACACTGACTTTCTTGGGTTATCCTGGGTGGCTAACCCTCCAGGGTTAAAAATCCGAACGAAATCTTATCTTAATCTTAACTGTCCTCGTAATGAGGATGTAGAGAGTATAATATCCTATGTGACATGTCAAGATACCTTATTAATGAAAATAATATACCAGATATATTAATTAAGTAAATTTCCTAAATTTGCTTGTAACAGATAAGTGAACTGTAGATATAAATCCAAATGTACAGCTGTTAACCCTTGTGGGGCCTAGTTACTAGGCCTTCTGTGTATCTATATCCCCTGCGCTGCCGTCCACAAGATGGATGTGGGATGCACAATAAACTAGCCACTTCGGAGGCAAAATCTAATTTAATATATTATATTTTAGACGAAGTTTTGCTATTGCTGGATGACAAGACCTGCCGAAAAATATGGTTACCTGGAGACGGTTTTCGGGGTCATAGCCCCGCACAGCCCGATCCCATACACACGTTACTGGCTGCATGCACAACAACGTATGCACCACAGTCCGTCTGATCAGGAACTGACTTGAGCATATCAAGACCCCTCTAGAAGACAGCCAGATGTCTGCTGGTAATTATTTTAAATATGGTACCTGGTACCTGAAGGATGATTCAGGGGGTCAGTGCCCCGCCACCCCGAAGATATAAGCAGTGTTTCCCAGTGGGCAGTGAAGAACTTAAAAGGGACACTGTATACAAAATCCTAGAGCATCTTCAAATAGAACGACACATTTCTTTAAAAAAAACACAAGACAGTGTCACGACAACCATGAAGATGGCGGAGTGAATAATGAGAACTTTCAAAACAAAGGAAATATTGTAAATTGTTACACTTTTCAAATCGCTTGTACTTTCTTTAAAATATTGTTCAGCGTTGACGACCCCGTTCAGGGCAGGGGAGACATCACAGCTGCAACACACATTGTTTGCGGATTACACAGAGCCAATAAAGCATTTAAATTACTGGAAACGCCAGGCCACCAGGCCCGGTGGTCTGGTGGCTAAAGCTCCCGCTTCACACACGGAGGGCCCGGGTTCGATTCCCGGCGGGTGGAAACATTTCGACACGTTTCCTTACACCTGTTGTCCTGTTCACCTAGCAGCAAATAGGTACCTGGGTGTTAGTCGACTGGTGTGGGTCGCATCCTGGGGGACAAGATTAAGGACCCCAATGGAAATAAGTTACAGTCCTCGATGACGCACTGACTTTCTTGGGTTATCCTGGGTGGCTAACCCTCCGGGGTTAAAAATCCGAACGAAATCTTATCTCTTATAATCACTGGAGCGGAGGAGAGAGAGATAACAACATATGCAAAAGAAACACAGTGAAAAGCAGGGGTTGTTGGCCCCAGATTGGTCAACATCTTACCAGAAGATATCAGAAACACTGCTGGGACAAGTGTAGAAGCCTTCAAGAGGAAACTGGCCAAGTATCTTCACCAGGTGCCAGATCAACCAGGCTGTGATGGATATGTAGGGCAGCATTAACAGCCTGGTTAACCAGGCTAGCACCAGAAGAGCCTAGCCCAAGGCCGGGCTCCGGAATAGAAAAACTCCAGAAACTCGTCAAAATGATATCAGAGATAAAGGTGTTGTGCGTACTTGTAAATCCCTGTACTGAGTTGGTTGTCACATCTGTGTGATGCATACCACTACAATACTACCCTGTGATGTATGCCACTACAATACTACCCTGTGATGCATACCACTACAATACTACCCTGTGATGCATACCACTACAATACTACCCTGTGATGTATGCCACTACAATACTACCCTGTGATGTATGCCACTACAATACTACCCTGTGATGTATGCCACTACAATACTACCCTGTGATGTATGCCACTACAATACTACCCTGTGATGTATGCCACTACAATACTACCCTGTGATGTATGCCACTACAATACTACCCTGTGATGTATGCCACTACAATACTACCCTGTGATGCATACCACTACAATACTACCCTGTGATGCATACCACTACAATACTACCCTGTGATGTATGCCACTACAATACTACCCTGTGATGCATACCACTACAATACTACCCTGTGATGTATGCCACTACAATACTACCCTGTGATGTATGCCACTACAATACTACCCTGTGATGTATGCCACTACAATACTACCCTGTGATGTATGCCACTACAATACTACCCTGTGATGTATGCCACTACAATACTACCCTGTGATGTATGCCACTACAATACTACCCTGTGATGTATGCCACTACAATACTACCCTGTGATGCATACCACTACAATACTACCCTGTGATGTATGCCACTAGAATACTACCCTGTGATGCATACCACTACAATACTACCCTGTGATGTATGCCACTAGAATACTACCCTGTGATGTATGCCACTAGAATACTACCCTGTGATGTATGCCACTACAATACTACCCTGTGATGTATGCCACTAGAATACTACCCTGTGATGTATGCCACTACAATACTACCCTGTGATGTATGCCACTACAATACTACCCTGTGATGTATGCCACTAGAATACTACCCTGTGATACATACCACTACAATACTACCCTGTGATGCATGCCACTACAATACTACCCTGTGATGCATGCCACTACAATACTACCCTGTGATGCATGCCACTACAATACTACCCTGTGATGCATGCCATTACAATACTATCCTGTGATACATACCACTACAATACTACCCTGTGATGCATGTCATTACAATACTATCCTGTGATACATGCCACTACAATACTACCCTGTGATGCATGCCATTACAATACTATCCTGTGATACATACCACTACAATACTACCCTGTGATGCATACCACTACAATACTACCCTGTGATGCATACCACTACAATACTACCCTGTGATGCATGCCACTACAATACTACCCTGTGATGTATGCCACTACAATACTACCCTGTGATGTATGCCACTACAATACTACCCTGTGATGTATGCCACTACAATACTACCCTGTGATGTATGCCACTACAATACTACCCTGTGATGTATGCCACTACAATACTACCCTCACACACAGGCTTCAGTCCGCTCCTCTGTTCCCTCTGCTACCATACTTTATCTCTGTTGACTTTGCCCATGTTACGTCTTCCCTGGTTCTTTGACCATCTGGTGATGTGATGACTTTATCTTGTCCTATTTTGAGAGAGAGAGAGAGAGACAGAGAATCTTTAAGTCTTTCTAACATGATTCCATTGTTCACAGCCTCCGAGACCCGGTCTCTTGCAGAGATTTCCGCATCAGTTTTGTCTCTCACACATAGTATAGCGAGCGCTTAGCTCATTTTGAGAGAGAATGCTCAGAGTGTGAGGACAGAGTGAGAGGAAGAGGGAAGTTAGGGAGGTAAACTGGACGATGGAAGGGAGGGAGAGGAATATAGGAGGGAGCGAGAGATGAGGGAGAGGAAAGCGAAAGGGAGAGGGAAGTGGCAGGGCGACTGATAGGAGAGGATAGGGGATGGGAGGGGATGAGGGCATACATGAAGGAAGGCAGGAGGATGGGTGGGGTGTCACGCTCAATTACCCTAAACATTGAGGGGTGCTGCTGCACGTTCCACACACTGGACCTATCAGTTGACCAATCACACTCACCCTAGTGGTGCTTACCCTCTGATGCCACCGACACACACGCACGCGCACACACACACACACACACACACACACACACACACACACACACACACACACACACACACACACACACACACACACACACGCACGCACGCACCAGCATGGGTTCATGGAAGGCAAATCCTGTGTCACAAACCTTCTGGAGTTTTATGACAAGTTAACAGAAGTAAGACACGAGAGAGAGGGGTGGGTTGATTGCATTTTCCTTGACTGCAGGAAGGCCTTTGACACAGTTCCCCACAAGAGATTAGTGCAGAAGCTGGAGGATCAGGCGCATATAACAGGGAGGGCACTGCAATGGATCAGGGAATACCTGACAGGGAGGCAACAACGAGTCAAGGTACGTGAAGAGGTATCACAGTGGGCGCCTGTGACGAGCGGGGTCCCACAGGGGTCAGTTCTAGGACCAATGCTATTTTTGATATATGCGAACGACATGATGGAAGGAATAGACTCTGAAGTGTCCCTATTCGCAGATGATGTGAAGCTGATGAGAAGAATTAAATCGGATGAGGATGAGGCAGGACTGCAAAGAGACCTGGACAGGCTGGACATGTGGTCCAGAAACTGGCTTCTCGAATTCAACCCTGCCAAATGCAAAGTCATGAAGATTGGGGAGGGGCAAAGAAGACCGCAGACAGAGTATAGGCTAGGTGGACAAAGACTACGGACCTCACTCAGGGAGAAAGACCTTGGGGTGACCATAACACCGAGCGTGTCACCGGAGGCACACATCAACCAAATAACTGCGGCAGCATACGGGCGCCTGGCAAACCTGAGAATAGCGTTCCGATACCTTAATAAGGAATCGTTCAAAACACTGTACACTGTGTATGTTAGGCCCATACTGGAGTATGCAGCACCAGTCTGGAACCCACACCTGGTCAAGCACGTCAAGAAGTTAGAGAAAGTACAAAGGTTTGCAACAAGGCTAGTCCCAGAGCTCAAGGGAATGTCGTACGAGGAAAGGTTGAGGGAAATCGGACTGACGACACTGAAGGACAGAAGGGTCAGGGGAGACATGATAACGACATACAAGATACTGCGGGGAATAGACAAGGTGGACAGAGATAGGTGTTCCAGAGAGGGGACATAGAAACAAGGGGTCACAACTGGAAGCTGAAGACTCAGATGAGTCACAGGGACGTTAGGAAGTATTTCTTCAGTCATAGAGTCGTCAGGAAGTGGAATAGCCTAGCAAGTGAAGTAGTGGAGGCAGGAACCATACATAGTTTTAAGAAGAGGTATGATAAAGTTCAGGAAGCAGAGAGAGAGAGGACCTAGTAGCGATTAGTGAAGAGGCGGGGCCAGGAGCTGAGTCTCGACCCCCTGCAACCATAATTAGGTGAGTACAATTAGGTGAGTACACACACACACACACACACACACACACGCACGCACGCACGAGCTATGCCTCGACCCCAGCAACCACAAATAGGAGAGTACAAGGGGAAGGGCAGAGAAGACCACAGGTGGCCAAAGACTGCAAACCTCACTCAAGGAAAGCATCTTGGGGTGAGTATAATACCGAGCACATCTCCTGAGGAGCACATCAACTAGATAACTGCTGCAGCATATGGGCGCCTGGCAAACCTAAGAATGGTGTTCCGATTCCTCAGTAAGGAATCGTTCAAGGCTCTGTACATTGTGTACGTCAAGCCCATACTGGAGTATGCAGCACCAGTTTGGAACCCGCACCTGGTCAAGCACGTCAAGAAATTAGAGAAAGTGGAAAGGTTTGGAACAAGACTAGTGCCAAAGCTAAGGGGAATGTCCTACGAAGAAAGGTTAAGGGAAATTGACCTGACGACACTGGAGAACAATAGGGTTAGAGGAAACATGATAACGACACATAAAATACTGTGATTAATTGACAAGGTGGACAGAGACAGGATGTTCCAGAGATGGGGCACTGAAACAAGGGGTCACAATTGGAAGTTGAAGGCTCAGATGAGTCAAAGGGATGTTAGGAAGTATTTCTTCAGTCATAAAGTTGTCAGGAAGTGGAATAATCTGGAAAGCGACGTAGTGGAGGCAGGAACCATACATAATTTTAAGACGAGGTTTGATAAAGTTCATGGAGCAGGGAGAGAGAGACAGGACATACTAGCGATCAGTGAAGAGGCAGGGCCAGGAGCTATGATTCGACCCTTGCAAACACAAATAGGTGAGTACACACACACAGACTTTTAATCTGGAAAATCTTTTATATGAAATCATTTAAGACATTTTATTAAGAGGAATAAAGTGGAAACTATTAAAATTAATGAGAGACTGTTCAAGAGGGAATGAGAACAGTGCTAAGAGAACAAAATGTCCTCGTGGGCAACTGTTACCAGTGGGATGCCACAAGCATCTGTACTTGCCTCTTTATTGTTTATAATTTATATAAATGGCTTATCAGATGGAATGGAAAACTATATAATTTAGTTTGCTGATGAAGAAGAAACATTGTTTGTAGTCGTACAGGCTACCTAACATTGTAGTCGTACAGGCTACCTAACATTGTAGTCGTACAGGCTACCTAACATTGTAGTCGTACAGGCTACCTAACATTGTAGTCGTACAGGCTACCTAACATTGTAGTCGTACAGGCTACCTAACATTGTAGTCGTACAGGCTACCTAACATTGTAGTCGTACAGGCTACCTAACATTGTTTGTAGTCGTACAGGCTACCTAACATTGTAGTCGTACAGGCTACCTAACATTGTAGTCGTACAGGCTACCTAACATTGTAGTCGTACAGGCTACCTAACATTGTAGTCGTACAGGCTACCTAACATTGTAGTCGTACAGGCTACCTAACATTGTAGTCGTACAGGCTACCTAACATTGTAGTCGTACAGGCTACCTAACATTGTAGTCGTACAGGCTACCTAACATTGTTTGTAGTCGTACAGGCTACCTAACATTGTAGTCGTACAGGCTACCTAACATTGTAGTCGTACAGGCTACCTAACATTGTTTGTAGTCGTACAGGCTACCTAACATTGTAGTCGTACAGGCTACCTAACATTGTTTGTAGTCGTACAGGCTACCTAACATTGTAGTCGTACAGGCTACCTAACATTGTAGTCGTACAGGCTACCTAACATTGTTTGTAGTCGTACAGGCTACCTAACATTGTTTGTAGTCGTACAGGCTACCTAACATTGTTTGTAGTCGTACAGGCTACCTAACATTGTTTGTAGTCGTACAGGCTACCTAACATTGTTTGTAGTCGTACAGGCTACCTAACATTGTAGTCGTACAGGCTACCTAACATTGTTTGTAGTCGTACAGGCTACCTAACATTGTTTGTAGTCGTACAGGCTACCTAACATTGTTTGTAGTCGTACAGGCTACCTAACATTGTTTGTAGTCGTACAGGCTACCTAACATTGTTTGTAGTCGTACAGGCTACCTAACATTGTTTGTAGTCGTACAGGCTACCTAACATTGTTTGTAGTCGTACAGGCTACCTAACATTGTTTGTAGTCGTACAGGCTACCTGACATTGTTTGTAGTCGTACAGGCTACCTAACATTGTTTGTAGTCGTACAGGCTACCTAACATTGTTTGTAGTCGTACAGGCTACCTAACATTGTTTGTAGTCGTACAGGCTACCTAACACTGTTTGTAGTCGTACAGGCTACCTAACATTGTTTGTAGTCGTACAGGCTACCTAACACTGTAGTCGTACAGGCTACCTAACACTGTTTGTAGTCGTACAGGCTACCTAACACTGTTTGTAGTCGTACAGGCTACCTAACATTGTTTGTAGTCGTACAGGCTACCTAACATTGTTTGTAGTCGTACAGGCTACCTAACACTGTAGTCGTACAGGCTACCTAACATTGTAGTCGTACAGGCTACCTAACATTGTTTGTAGTCGTACAGGCTACCTAACACTGTAGTCGTACAGGCTACCTAACACTGTTTGTAGTCGTACAGGCTACCTAACACTGTTTGTAGTCGTACAGGCTACCTAACACTGTAGTCGTACAGGCTACCTAACACTGTTTGTAGTCGTACAGGCTACCTAACATTGTTTGTAGTCGTACAGGCTACCTAACATTGTTTGTAGTCGTACAGGCTACCTAACACTGTTTGTAGTCGTACAGGCTACCTAACACTGTTTGTAGTCGTACAGGCTACCTAACACTGTTTGTAGTCGTACAGGCTACCTAACACTGTTTGTAGTCGTACAGGCTACCTAACATTGTTTGTAGTCGTACAGGCTACCTAACATTGTTTGTAGTCGTACAGGCTACCTAACACTGTTTGTAGTCGTACAGGCTACCTAACACTGTTTGTAGTCGTACAGGCTACCTAACACTGTTTGTAGTCGTACAGGCTACCTAACATTGTTTGTAGTCGTACAGGCTACCTAACATTGTTTGTAGTCGTACAGGCTACCTAACATTGTTTGTAGTCGTACAGGCTACCTAACACTGTTTGTAGTCGTACAGGCTACCTAACACTGTAGTCGTACAGGCTACCTAACACTGTAGTCGTACAGGCTACCTAACATTGTAGTCGTACAGGCTACCTAACATTGTTTGTAGTCGTACAGGCTACCTAACACTGTTTGTAGTCGTACAGGCTACCTAACATTGTTTGTAGTCGTACAGGCTACCTAACATTGTAGTCGTACAGGCTACCTAACACTGTTTGTAGTCGTACAGGCTACCTAACACTGTTTGTAGTCGTACAGGCTACCTAACACTGTTTGTAGTCGTACAGGCTACCTAACATTGTTTGTAGTCGTACAGGCTACCTAACATTGTTTGTAGTCGTACAGGCTACCTAACACTGTAGTCGTACAGGCTACCTAACATTGTTTGTAGTCGTACAGGCTACCTAACATTGTAGTCGTACAGGCTACCTAACACTGTAGTCGTACAGGCTACCTAACACTGTTTGTAGTCGTACAGGCTACCTAACACTGTTTGTAGTCGTACAGGCTACCTAACACTGTAGTCGTACAGGCTACCTAACACTGTTTGTAGTCGTACAGGCTACCTAACATTGTTTGTAGTCGTACAGGCTACCTAACATTGTTTGTAGTCGTACAGGCTACCTAACACTGTTTGTAGTCGTACAGGCTACCTAACATTGTTTGTAGTCGTACAGGCTACCTAACATTGTTTGTAGTCGTACAGGCTACCTAACATTGTTTGTAGTCGTACAGGCTACCTAGCATTGTTTGTAGTCGTACAGGCTACCTAACATTGTTTGTAGTCGTACAGGCTACCTAACATTGTTTGTAGTCGTACAGGCTACCTAACATTGTTTGTAGTCGTACAGGCTACCTAACATTGTTTGTAGTCGTACAGGCTACCTAACATTGTTTGTAGTCGTACAGGCTACCTAACATTGTTTGTAGTCGTACAGGCTACCTAACATTGTTTGTAGTCGTACAGGCTACCTAACATTGTTTGTAGTCGTACAGGCTACCTAACATTGTTTGTAGTCGTACAGGCTACCTAACACTGTTTGTAGTCGTACAGGCTACCTAACACTGTTTGTAGTCGTGCAGGCTACCTAACATTGTTTGTAGTCGTACAGGCTACCTAACATTGTTTGTAGTCGTACAGGCTACCTAACACTGTAGTCGTACAGGCTACCTAACACTGTTTGTAGTCGTGCAGGCTACCTAACATGGTTTGCAGTCGTGCAGGCTACCTAACATGGTTTGCAGTCGTACAGGCTACCTAACATTGTTTGCAGTCGTGCAGGCTACCTAACATGGTTTGTAGTCGTACAGGCTACCTAACACTGTTTGTAGTCGTACAGGCTACCTAACATTGTTTGCAGTCGTGCAGGCTACCTAACATGGTTTGCAGTCGTACAGGCTACCTAACATTGTTTGCAGTCGTGCAGGCTACCTAACATGGTTTGCAGTCGTACAGGCTACCTAACATTGTTTGCAGTCGTACAGGCTACCTAACATTGTTTGCAGTCGTGCAGGCTACCTAACATGGTTTGCAGTCGTACAGGCTACCTAACATGGTTTGTAGTCGTACAGGCTACCTAACATGGTTTGCAGTCGTACAGGCTACCTAACATTGTTTGTAGTCGTACAGGCTACCTAACATTGTTTGCAGTCGTGCAGGCTACCTAACATGGTTTGCAGTCGTACAGGCTATCTAACACTGCAGTCGTGCAGGCTACCTAACATGGTTTGCAGTAATGCAGGCTACCTAACATGGTTTGCAGTCGTGCAGGCTACCTAACACTGCAGTCGTACAGGCTACCTAACACTGCAGTCGTGCAGGCTACCTAACACTGCAGTCGTACAGGCTACCTAACACTGCAGTCGTGCAGGCTACCTAACACTGCAGTCGTGCAGGCTACCTAACACTGCAGTCGTACAGGCTACCTAACACTGCAGTCGTGCAGGCTACCTAACACTGCAGTCGTGCAGACTACCTAACACTGTAGTCGTGCAGGCTACCTAACACTGCAGTCGTACAGGCTACCTAACACTGCAGTCGTGCAGGCTACCTAACGTGTTGAAGCAACTTTAGCTGAGAAGTTTAATGCGTCAGCTTGTCAGGTGTGAACCTTAGTGCCGCTGATCATGGACTGAGCGCAGTGAACAACAGACCCTTGCCTGTCTTCAAGAGAACATAAGAACATAAGAATGGAGGAACACTGCAGAAGGCCTACTGGCCCATACAAGGCAGGTCCTTATCAAAACGACCTCTACCCAAAGCTACCCAAGAATTAACTCCCGTACCCAATGACACTAATCAAACCCAGCCCCTCCCACAAAACCCAGCCCCTCCCACAAAACCCAGCCCCTTCCACTCAAACCCAGCCCCTCCCACAAAACCCAGCCCCTTCCACTCAAACCCAGCCCCTCCCACTCAAACCCAGCCCCTCCCACTCAAACCCAGCCCCTCCACATTAAACATATTCTGTTGTGACCGAATAAGTCACAAGAATTGTCTACAATGAACTTCTTCATACCACAATCAGTGTTGTCAAAATATTGCCAGTCACAATTCAGAATGTATTATTTGTCCTTGTATATAGAGCTAAATCCCCAGTAATTTATAGAGCAGATATGACCAGAAGAAAAGTAACATTACCTCTAAAAGCTATGCAAAGCCAGCCCTAAATATCACCTGCCTCGGTGATTTTGAGTCTACCTTAAGTTTGAACATAATAAGTTCCTCAAAACAGTTCGTGATCAGCCTGGCTGTGGTGCATACGTTGATCTGATGATGGTAGTTACCTGGAGGTTATTCCGGGGATCAACGCCCCCGCGGCCCGGTCCATGACCAGGCCTCCCGATGGATCAGGGCCTGATCAACTAGGCTGTTACTGCTGGCCGCACGCAGTCCAACGTACGAGCCACAGCCCGGCTGATCCGGCACTGACTTTAGGTATCTGTCCAGCTCTCTCTTGAAGGCAGCCAGGGGTTTATTGGCAATTCCCCTAATGCTTGATGGGAGGCTGTTGAACAGTCCTGGGCCCCGGACACTTATGGTGTTTTCTCTTAGTGTACCAATGGCGCCCCTACTTTTTATTGGGGGCATTTTGCATCGCCTGCCCAGTCTTTTACTTTCGTAGGGAGTGATTTCTGTGTGCAGATTTGGGACCATTCCTTCCAAGATTTTCCAAGTGTAGATTATGATATATCTCTCCCTCCTGCGTTCCAACGAGTACAAGTCAAGTGCTTCCAAGCGTTCCCAGTAGTTAAGGTGCTTGACAGAACTTATACGTGCAGTAAAGGATCTCTGTACACTCTCTAGATCTGCCATTTCACCTGCTTTGAATGGAGATGTTAATGTACAGCAGTATTCCAGCCTAGAGAGAACAAGTGATTTGAAAAGGATCATCATGGGCTTGGCATCTCTCGTTTTGAAAGTTCTCATTATCCATCCTATCATTTTCTTTGCACGTGCGATCGTGGCACTGTTGTGATCCTTGAAAGTGAGATCCTCAGACATTACTGCTCCCAGGTCCCTTACATTATTTTTCCGCTCTATTGTATGGCCGGAGTCAGTAGTATACTCTGTTCTAGTTATTATCTCCTCCAGTTTTCTATAACGGAGTAGTTGGAATTTGTCCTCATTGAACATCATATTGTTTACCGTTGCCCACTGGAAAACTTTGTTTATATCTTCTTGGAGGTTAACCGCGTCCTCAGCAGATGACAGCCTCGTGCAGATCCTAGTATCATCCGCAAAGGATGATACGGTGCTGTGGTGTATATCTCTGTCTATGTCTGATATGAGGATAAGGAATAAGATGGCGAGTACTGTGCCTTGTGGAACAGAGCTCTTCACTATGGCAGCCTCCGATTTAACTCTGTTGTGTTCGATTTGTTAGGAAGTTGAAGATCCATCTCCCCACTTTCCCAGTTATTCCTTTAGCACGTATTTTATGGGCTATTACGCCATGATCGCATTTGTCAAATGGTTTTGCAAAGTCTGTGTATATTACATCTGCATTCTGATTTTCTTCCAGTGCATCCAAGGCCATGTCATAGTGATCCAGTAGTTGTGAGAGGCAGGAGCGACCTGCCCTGAACCCATATTGCCCTGGATTGTGCAGATTTTGGGAATCCAGGTGATTTGCAATCCTGCTTCTTAGCACTCTTTCAAAGATTTTTATGATGTGGGACGTCAGAGCTATTGGTCTATAGTTCTTAGCTAATGCTTTGCTGCCACCTTTATGGAGTGGGGCTATATCCGTTGTTTTAAGTGACTGTGGAATTTCACCCGTGTCCAAGCTCCTCCTCCATAGCGTACTTAGGGCACGCGAGAGGGGTTTCTTGCAGTTCTTAATGAAAACAGAGCTCCACGAGTCTGGGCCCGGGGCTGAGTGCATAGGCATGTTGTCAATGGCTTTTTCGAAATCTATCGGAGTTAGGGTAATGTCGGAAATCTGGCATACATTTATGGAGTTTTGAGGCTCATTCATGAAGAAATCATTTGGGTCGTCGATCCTCAGACCGATTAGTGGTTCACTAAACACAGAGTCGTACTGGGATTTCAATATTTCACTCATTTCCTTGTTGTCATCTGTGTAAGTCCCATCCTGTCTGAGTAAGGGCCCGATACTAGATGTGGTATTTGCCTTGTTTTTGGCATATGAAAAGAAATATTTTGAATTTCTTTCAATTTCACTAATAGCTTTAAGCTCCTCCTGCCTCTCCTGGTTCCTGTAAGAGTCATTTAGCTTAAGTTCGATAGTTTCCACTTCCCTGGTCAGCGCCTCCTTTCGTGTATCAGATATTCTAGCACTCCTGAGGAGCTCAGTGACTCTTCGTCGTCTTCTGTAGAGGGAGCGTCTTTTTCTCTCCAGTTTACTCCTGCTCTTCTTCTTTCTTAGGGGAATATGCCTAGAACATGCTTCGGCTACCAGGAAGTTGATCCTTTCAAGGCACTGGTTTGGATCCATGTCATTTAAGACATCTTCCCAACATGTTTCGTTTAGGACATGGTTTACCTGGTCCCAGTTGATGTTCTTGTTGTTGAAGTTGTATTTTGTGAAGACACCTTCACAGGTACATGCATTCTGCTGATCAGGACCCCTATGCATGTACGTCTGGACTTCGATTAGATTGTGATCGGAATTAGTTGTTTTTGATATTCTTATGTCTCTTATCAGGTCCTCATTATTTGTGAAGATAAGGTCAAGTGTGTTTTCTAGTCTTGTTGGCTCCATTTGGGGGGATTTTGTTATTGGCATCAGTAGTTGTAATTCTGGAGGGCCATGGGTGGCCACTGGCTGCCCCTCCAGTCCAGGACATTTCCTATGTCCTGAACTGTACGTGTCCTTTTGTAGATAAATGGTTCAGAGAACCGACAAGTTGATAAATTGGACACATGTCCAACACTCGTGTGTCTTTATTCCGAGATACGTAAATGTTGCACATGTGTCTAATTCATCAAGTGTTTTTTTTTCCCACATATGTTGACATGTTTGCAGCTGGCACCAACAGCCTAGTTGATTTAGCCAGCACCTTGAAGGCCTGGTTCAGAACAGTGCGGGGAGAAAAGACTCACTGAATCTATTACTGGGATCCCAGAAGTAAGAACAACCAAGCCAGAATATGAAATTTAAGTCGTCCCAGAATCTATGATCTACCCAAAAAAAGTTTTCTATGGGTCCTGTATAGAAGAAACGAAAGTCACATCATAACAAATTCAAGACAATTTATTTATAGGGACCAAGAAATTTGTTAGGTGCTGAACTAATATTTCTGTCGGGTTTTACAAGTCTCTATTAATGAGGAATGAAGAGTGAGGGAGGAGGTAGGAGCTTAGGTTAAGTGGTAGTAGTAAAGTAGTAGTAGTAATGGTAGTAAAGTAGTAGTAGTAGTGGTAGTAAAGTAGTAGTAGTAAAGTAGTGGTAGTAAAGTAGTGGTAGTAAAGTAGTGGTAGTAAAGTAGTAGTAGTAAAGTAATGGTAGTAAAGTAGTAGTAGTAAAGTAGTGGTAGTAAAGTAGTAGTAGTAAAGTAGTGGTAGTAAAGTAATAGTAGTAAAGTAGTGGTAGTAAAGTAGTAGTAGTAAAGTAGTGGTAGTAAAGTAGTGGTAGTAAAGTAGTAGTAGTAAAGTAGTGGTAGTAAAGTAGTAGTAGTAAAGTAGTGGTAGTAAAGTAGTGGTAGTAAAGTAGTAGTAGTAAAGTAGTGGTAGTAAAGTAGTAGTAAAATAGTAGTAGTAAAGTAGTAGTAGTAAAGTAGCGGTAGTAAAGTAGTAGTAGTAGTGGTAGTATAGAAGTAGTAAAGTAGTGGTAGTAAAGTAGTGGTAGTAAAGTAGTGGTAGTATAGTAGTAGTAAAGTAGTGATAGTAAAGTAGTGGTAGTATAGTAGTAGTAAAGTAGTGATAGTAAAGTAGTGGTAGTATAGTAGTAGTAAAGTAGTGATAGTAAAGTAGTGGTAGTATAGTAGTAGTAAAGTAGTGATAGTAAAGTAGTGGTAGTATAGTAGTAGTAAAGTAGTGATAGTAAAGTAGTGGTAGTAAAGTAGTGATAGTAAAGTAGTGGTAGTATAGTAGTAGTAAAGTAGTGGTAGTATAGTAGTAGTAAAGTAGTGATAGTAGTGGTAGTATAGTAGTAGTAAAGTAGTGATAGTAAAGTAGTGGTAGTATAGTAGTAGTAAAGTAGTGATAGTAAAGTAGTGGTAGTATAGTAGTAGTAAAGTAGTGATAGTAAAGTAGTGGTAGTATAGTAGTAGTAAAGTAGTGATAGTAAAGTAGTGGTAGTATAGTAGTAGTAGTAGTGGTAGTATAGTGGTAGTAAAGTAGTGGTAGTAAAGTAGTAGTAAAGTAGTGGTAGTAAAGTAGTAGTAAAGTAGTGGTAGTAAAGTGGTAGTGTGGGAGAGTACTGTGGCTGGCAGCAGCAGGTCAGGGCCAAGTCCTACCCTCAACAGTCGCCTTGTCTTGTTATCTTCAAGTTTGTTTGTTTTTAAGTCATTCCTCTCGAGGAAGACCGGAATAATTTGATGTTTTGACTTGTGCCGTTGATGTTGTTAGTTAACCTGTACTAAGGTACACTGTTGTTTACTGTTGTGCCGTTGATGTTGTTAGTTAACCTGTACTAAGGTACACTGTTGTTTACTGTTGTGCCGTTGATGTTGTTAGTTAACCTGTACTAAGGTACACTTGTTTACTGTTGTGCCGTTGATGTTGTTAGTTAACCTGTACTAAGGTACACTGTTGTTTACTGTTGTGCCGTTGATGTTGTTAGTTAACCTGTACTAAGGTACACTGTTGTTTACTGTTGTGCCGTTGATGTTGTTAGTTAACCTGTACTAAGGTACACTGTTGTTTACTGTTGTGCCGTTGATGTTGTTAGTTAACCTGTACTAAGGTACACTGTTGTGCCGTTGATGTTGTTAACCTGTACTAAGGTACACTGTTGTTTACTGTTGTGCCGTTGATGTTGTTAACCTGTACTAAGGTACACTGTTGTTTACTGTTGTGCCGTTGATGTTAACCTGTACTAAGGTACACTGTTGTTTACTGTTGTGCCGTTGATGTTGTTAGTTAACCTGTACTAAGGTACACTGTTGTTTACTGTTGTGCCGTTGATGTTAGTTAACCTGTACTAAGGTACACTGTTGTTTACTGTTGTGCCGTTGATGTTGTTAACCTGTACTAAGGTACACTGTTGTTTACTGTTGTGCCGTTGATGTTGTTAACCTGTACTAAGGTACACTGTTGTTTACTGTTGTGCCGTTGATGTTAACCTGTACTAAGGTACACTGTTGTTTACTGTTGTGCCGTTGATGTTGTTAGTTAACCTGTACTAAGGTACACTGTTGTTTACTGTTGTGCCGTTGATGTTGTTAGTTAACCTGTACTAAGGTACACTGTTGTTTACTGTTGTGCCGTTGATGTTGTTAGTTAACCTGTACTAAGGTACACTGTTGTTTACTGTTGTGCCGTTGATGTTAACCTGTACTAAGGTACACTGTTGTTTACTGTTGTGCCGTTGATGTTGTTAGTTAACCTGTACTAAGGTACACTGTTGTTTACTGTTGTGCCGTTGATGTTAACCTGTACTAAGGTACACTGTTGTTTACTGTTGTGCCGTTGATGTTGTTAGTTAACCTGTCCTAAGGTACACTGTTGTTTACTGTTGTGCCGTTGATGTTGTTAGTTAACCTGTGAAAGGTACACTGTTGTTTACTGTTGTGCCGTTGATGTTAGTTAACCTGTACTAAGGTACACTGTTGTTTACTGTTGTGCCGTTGATGTTGTTAGTTAACCTGTACTAAGGTACACTGTTGCTTACTGTTGTGCCGTTGATGTTAGTTAACCTGTAATAAGGTACACTGTTGCTTACTGTTGTGCCGTTGATGTTGTTAGTTAACCTGTACTAAGGTACACTGTTGTTTACTGTTGTGCCGTTGATGTTAGTTAACCTGTACTAAGGTACACTGTTGTTTACTGTTGTGCCGTTGATGTTGTTAGTTAACCTGTACTAAGGTACACTGTTGCTTACTGTTGTGCCGTTGATGTTAACCTGTACTAAGGTACACTGTTGTTTACTGTTGTGCCGTTGATGTTGTTAGTTAACCTGTACTAAGGTACACTGTTGTTTACTGTTGTGCCGTTGATGTTGTTAGTTAACCTGTACTAAGGTACACTTGTTTACTGTTGTGCCGTTGATGTTGTTAACCTGTACTTGGGTACACTGTTGTTTACTGTTGTGCCTTTGATGTTGTTAGTTAACCTGTACTAAGGTACACTTGTTTAGTGTTGTGCCGTTGATGTTGTTAGCTAACCTGTACTAAGGCACACTGTTGTTTACTGTTGTAACGTTGATGTTAGTTAACCTGTACTAAGACACACTGTTGTTTACTGTTGTGACGTTGATGTTAGTTAACCTGTACTAAGGCACACTGTTGCTTACTGTTGTGACGTTGATGTTAGTTAACCTGTACTAAGGCACACTGTTGCTTACTGTTGTTTGATCTTATCAACTCGTCTATGTACGAGGCAAAACTCTCGCATATTAGCAAAATTTAAAAAATAATAATAATCGGAACATGCTCAACCTGAGAGTGTTCTGTGACTGTAATATAAACATGGTAAAACGCTCAGCTTTATGATCCACACGTTCAAAAAGCAACGTTGTGGTACACTAACAATGATCTTTAATTACACCAACATTCTCCTGAGCCGTGTTGAGGTGTGACAAGTAAACTGTAGGGGGGTAGAGACGGAGGGAGGTAGTGATGGAGGGATGGAGGTAGTGATGGAGGGATGGAGGTAGTGATGGAGGGATGGAGGTAGTGATGGAGGGATGGAGGTAGTGATGGAGGGATGGAGGTAGTGATGGAGGGATGGAGGTAGTGATGGAGGGATGGAGGTAGTGATGGAGGGAAGGAGGTAGTGAGGGAGGTAAGGAAGCTAGTTTACAAAAACATTTTTCATCAACAATGTATACCAAGTTTAACTTTTTTTTATCTAAATTATTATTAGTATAAATTGTAGTTTGACTTCTGGATTTTATATCATCAGGGATTCGACTCCCGGACGAGTGAAGTCGTTGGGTAAGTTACCTCACAACACTGTAATGGATAATGAGAATTTTCAGAACAAGGGATACCATGCCAATGATGACGATCTTTATGTCACTTGTTCTCTCTAGGTTGGTATACTGCTGTACACTAACAGCCCCATTCAAGGCTAGTAAAATCGCAAATCTAGAGAATGTAAAAGACCCCAGTGGAAATAAGTCACTCTTTCTGACTTTTTGGGGCTATCCTACGTTCTTTACATATATGCTGCTATGTATGATAATCTATGTAAGTGTATTTGTGTATACCTGAATAAACATACTAACCACCTTAATTCTACATACTTCAATCAAGCACCTTAATTACCGGGAACGTTGAGCCTGTAAAGCACCTAAATTACTGGGAACGCCTTCAAGTTTTGAACATGTATTGGAGCGGAGGAGAGAGAGAGATACATGATAATATATACCTGGAAAGTACTCGAGAGCCTGGTCCTAAATTTGCACACTGCCATAACAACATACTGGAGCGAGAGATATGGGAGGAAGTGTAAAATAAACCCAGTGAGGAGCACGGGTGCGGTGGGGACAATAAGGGAACACTGTATCAACATCCGGGGTCCCAGACTATTCAACATTTTACTAGAAGATATCAGAAACACGGCTGGAACAAGTGTGGAAGCCTTCAAGAGGAAACTGGACAAGTATCTTCACCAGGTGCCAGATCAGCCAGGCTGTGATGGATATCTGGGGCAACGGCCCTCCAGCAGCAACAGCCTGATTGACCAGGGAAGCACCAGACGAGCCTGGCCCATGGCCGGGCTCCGAGAGTAGTGAAACTCTCAAAACTATTCAAAGGTATATTTCAACGAGAAAGATACATCATAATATACATCTGGTAAACCTAGAGGGACTAGCCCCAAATCTGCACACAGAAATGACTCCCTACGGAAACAAAAGACTTGGCAGACGATGTAACATCCCCCAGTGAAGATCAAGGATGCCAAGAGTATACTAAGAGAAAACAGAACAAGTGTCCGGTTCCCAAGACCGTTCAACAGCCTCCCATCATACATAAGGGGAATTGCCAACAAATCCCTGGCTACCTTCACCTTAAGTCAGTGCCCAATCAGCCGGGCTGTGGTTCATACGTTGGATTGCGTACTGCCAGCATTAACAACCTGATAACCCTGATCCACCGGCAGGTCTGGTTAAGAACTGGGCCGCTAGGTCGTTGACCGTCAGAACGACCTCCAGGTGGGTAGGTAGGTTCACCTGCTGCCTCTGTTCATCTAGCGGTTAGTAGGTACCTAGATATTGTGTTGGCCGTACCTGAGGAAGAGATTAGATTTTGTCACTGAAGTGGCTAATTTATTGTGTACCCATATACATCCTGTGGAGGGTAGCGCAAGAGCATATGGATACACAAAAGGCCTAGTAACTAGGCCCCAAAAGGCTTAACATGAGTATATCTGGATTTATATCTACAGTTGATTTATCTGTTTCAATCAAATTTAGCAAATTTGCTTAATATGTCTGGTATCTAATTTTCATTAATAAGACATCTTGACATATCATAGGTTATTATTCTGCTTATCTTTATATTCTTAAATAAGTGGACAACAAAGCACAATGTACAACAACGTACCTTTGATGAGTTTAGAGAGTGTACTCCTGGAGCCCGACCATGGGCCAGGCTCGTACCCATACTGATGGCCACGTACTTTGCATTAGATTTGATCATCATGTGTGTATCTGCTTGTAACCAACCTAAGCCTGGCTGCTACATCAGTCTGGCCCATGGCTGGGCTCAGAGAGTAGATACTCTCGAAATTCTTCAAAGGTAAAGGTATACATGGCAAGTTGCTCCATCAACGTAATTATCTACGTTCACGTTGTGGCAGTGATGTGCTCAAGCTTCTAACTATACCTATAACATTCCCTTTCATTTACTTCTGTTATTATTCCTAATGCTAGACCCAGCTCCACCACTTATATTCTACACTTTCATTCAGTGTACTTTTTATGACTAACTTATTAACTTTATCATTAGGGAGTGGAATCCATAACAATTGTATATTAATCTTTTATTCTCGGATTTTTGAGCATCTGTATCTGGCTTCTCCATTAGGAAGAGACTGAGGATGGGTTAATACCCTCGCAGGATGAGTCTCGCTGTTTACGTAACTCATCCCTTTGGACAAAATCCTAGTAAACTAAGCCAGGGGAAATATCTTTGCATCTTCCATACGATCATTTTTTTTATTTACTCACCGTAAAGGAAATTAGATTGATGACCTGGATGAGTTTTTCATCAACAAGGCTCTAAGTACTGCAGACATCAAGGCTCTAAGTACTGCAGATATCAAGGCTCTTAAGTACTGCAGACATTTTCAGTTTTCACTGATAGCATGCCCTTGCATTCTGAACCAGGCTCATTCTTGCAGAACGCCATATCCCTCAACAGTTATGATAAACCACTATCTTCTGCCTTGAATATTCAATGGAGAAGAAACCTGGACACAAGACTTCTCCCACTGTCATTAAAAGTCACCGATTAGCTCCACTCCATTTGCGGTGGCAGTAAAACAACTGCAAATAACCGTGGATCAGTAGCGCTAACGTCACATATTTTATCTCCGAAAAGGTCCATAAAAAGAGTGACTGGCAATCACCTGGTATCACAACAACTGCATACCTCAGTGCACCATGGGATGCCTTTCACAACTGCTGGTATCACAATAGTTGCATACCTCGGGGCACCATGGGCTGCCTTTCACAACTGCTGGTAGCACAACAGTTACATACCTTAGGGCACCATGGGCTGCCTTTCACAACTGCTGGTATCACAACAGTTGCATACCTCAGGGCACCATGGGCTGCCTTTCACAACTGCTGGTAGCACAACGGTTACATACCTCAGGGCACCATGGGCTGCCTTTCGCAACTGCTGAGTCATTACCATATGTTCTTGGATGTAACAAAAAAAAAAAGAGTACACTGACTTTGTAAAGCACTACACAAACATCTCACAAACAATGACGTTTCAGTCCGACTCAGACCATTAATGAGTCACTGTGTGTGTGTGTGTGTGTGTGTGTGTGTGTGTGTGTGTGTGTGTGTGTGTGTGTGTGTGTGTGTGTGTGTGTATGTGTCACTAGTTATTGGTCCAAGTCGGACCGAAACGTCGTCTTAACCTTCTTTCTTCTATGTGCAGGTTATTTGTGCATTGTTCCAGTCACGGTATTGTGCCTTTTTGTTCTTTTTACAAAAACCGTTGACCAACGAGATCTTAATGTAACAGCGCACATAAATACTGACAAAAGGAATAACCATTTGGTGCTAACTTGCCTAAGGAGCTTGCCCAGGTTAACTTGTCTATGGAGGTTCCCCAGGTTAATTTGTCTAGAGAGCTTCCCCAGGGCGACAGGTCAACATCAACTGGGACCAGGTAAACTATGTCCTAAAAGAAACATGTTGGGAAGATATCTTAAATGACATGGACCCCAAACCAGATGGCCTGGTCATGGACAGCGTCGCGGGGGTGTTGATTCCCGGAATACCATCCAGGTAGCTAAACTTGTCTAGAGAGCTTGCCTAGGCCAACTTGTCTAGAGAGCTTCCCCAGGTTAACTTGTTTAGAGAGCTTCGCCAGGTTAACTTGTCTAGAGCTTCCCCAGGTTAACTTGTCTAGAGAGCTTGCCCAGGTTAACTTGTCTAGAGAGCTTCCCCAGGTTAACTTGTCTAGAGAGCTTCCCCAGGTTAACTTGTCTAGAGAGCTTCCCCAGGTTAACTTGTCTAGAGAGCTTCCCCAGGTTAACTTGTCTAGAGAGCTTCCCCAGGTTAACTTGTCTAGAGAGCTTCCCCAGGTTAACTTGTCTAGAGAGCTTGCCCAGGTTAACTTGTCTAGAGAGCTTGCCAAGGTTAACTTGTCTAGAGAGCTTCCCCAGGTTAACTTGTGTAGAGAGCGTCCCCAAGTTAACTTGTGTAGAGAGCTTCCCTAGGTTAACTTGTTAGAGAGCTTCCCTAGGTTAACTTGTGTAGAGAGCTTCCCTAGGTTAACTTGTGTAGAGAGCTTCCCTAGGTTAACTTGTTAGAGAGCTTCCCTAGGTTAACTTGTGTAGAGAGCTTCCCTAGGTTAACTTGTTAGAGAGCTTCCCTAGGTTAACTTGTGTAGAGAGCGTGCCCAGGTTTAACTTTCCAAGGATCCCATCGGAAATAAGTCGCTTTATCTGACATTTTTGGGTTATCCTGGATAATCTACACATGCTGCTATGTATGATGATTTATGTAACTGTATTTATGTGTACCTGTACCTGAATATACTTAATTAAATCATTTATAAGTGCTGGTTGTAGTATTACACCGTTATGACTATTGCAGTATGTTGGTGTAGAGCTGTGATGAATTGTTCCGTTATATAGGATGTCACGTGCTGAGTTATGTAGGATGTCACGCGCTGAGTTGTGTAGGATGTCACACGCTGAGTTATGTAGGATGTCACGCGCTGAGTTATATAGGATGTCACGTGCTGAGTTATGTAGGATGTCACGTGCTGAGTTATGTAGGATGTCACGTGCTGAGTTATGTAGGATGTCACGCGCTGAGTTGTGTAGGATGTCACACGCTGAGTTATGTAGGATGTCACGCACTGAGTTGTGTAGGATGTCACACGCTGAGTTATGTAGGATGTCACACGCTGAGTTATGTAGGATGTCACACGCTGAGTTATGTAGGATGTCACGTGCTGAGTTATGTAGGATGTCACACGCTGAGTTATGTAGGATGTCACACGCTGAGTTATGTAGGATGTCACGTGCTGAGTTATGTAGGATGTCACGTGCTGAGTTGTGTAGGATGTCACGTGCTGAGTTATGTAGGATGTCACGCGCTGAGTTGTGTAGGATGTCACGTGCTGAGTTATGTAGGATGTCACGTGCTGAGTTATGTAGGATGTCACACGCTGAGTTATGTAGGATGTCACGTGCTGAGTTATGTAGGATGTCACACGCTGAGTTATGTAGGATGTCACGTGCTGAGTTATGTAGGATGTCACACGCTGAGTTATGTAGGATGTCACGCACTGAGTTGTGTAGGATGTCACATGCTGAGTTATGTAGGATGTCACACGCTGAGTTATGTAGGATGTCACACGCTGAGTTATGTAGGATGTCACGTGCTGAGTTATGTAGGATGTTACATACTGAGTTATAGGATGTCACATACTTATGTAGGATGTCATGTGCTGAGTTATGTAGGATGTCACACGCTGAGTTATGTAGGATGTCACACGCTGAGTTATGTAGGATGTCACGTGCTGAGTTATGTAGGATGTCACGTGCTGAGTTATGTAGGATGTCACGTGCTGAGTTATGTAGGATGTCACGTGCTGAGTTATGTAGGATGTCACACGCTGAATTATGTAGGATGTCACACGCTGAGTTATGTAGAATGTCACACGCTGAGTTATGTAGGATGTCACATGCTGAGTTTTGTAGGATGTCATGCGCTGAGTTATGTAGGATGTCACACGCTGAGTTATGTAGGATGTCACGTGCTGAGCTTTGTAGGATGTCACGTGCTGAGTTATGTAGGATGTCACACGCTGAGTTGTGTAGGATGTCACGTGCTGAGTTATGTAGGAGGTCACGTGCTGAGTTATGTAGGATGTCACACGCTGAGTTATGTAGAATGTCACGTGCTGAGTTATGTAGGATGTCACGTGCTGAGTTTTGTAGGATGTCACGCGCTGAGTTATGTAGGATGTCACACACTGAGTTATGTAGGATGTCACGTGCTGAGTTATGTAGGATGTCACGTGCTGAGTTATGTAGGATGTCACGTGCTGAGTTATATAGGATGTCACGTGCTGAGTTATGTAGGATGTCACACGCTGAGTTATGTAGGATGTCACGTGCTGAGTTATATAGGATGTCACGTGCTGAGTTATGTAGGATGTCACACAGTGAGTTATGTAGAATGTCACACGCTGAGTTATGTAGGATGTCACACGCTAAGTTATGTAGGATGTCACATACTGAGTTATATAGGATGTCACGTGCTGAGTTATGTAGGATGTCACGTGCTGAGTTATGTAGGATGTCACGTGCTGAGTTATGTAGGATGCCACGCGCTGAGTTATGTAGGATGTCACGTGCTGAGTTATGTAGGATGTCACGTGCTAAGTTACGTAGGATGTCACATGCTGAGTTATGTAGGATGTCACGTGCTGAGTTATGTAGGATGTCACACAATGAGTTATGTAGAATGTCACACGCTGAGTTATGTAGGATGTCACACAGTGAGTTATGTAGAATGTCACGCGCTGAGTTATGTAGGAGGATGTCACACGCTGAGTTATGTAGGATGTCACGCGCTGAGTTATGTAGGATGTCACATACTGAGTTATATAGGATGTCACATGCTGAGTTATGTAGGATGTCACACAGTGAGTTATGTAGGATGTCACATACTGAGTTATATAGGATGTCACGTGCTGAGTTATTTAGGGTGTCACGCGCTGAGTTATGTGGGATGTCACATGCTGAGCTATGTAGGATGTCACATGCTGATTTATGTAGGATGTCACGCGCTGAGTTATGTAGGATGTCACGTGCTGAGTTATGTAGGATGTCACACGCTGAGTTATGTAAAATGTCACACAATGAGTTACGTAGGATGTCACACGCTGAGTTATGTAGGATGTCACACGGTGAGAGAGGTTCCACTGTTCTAGAAATTGGGAGTACCGAAACGTTTTTTTTTAGCTGAGAGAGAGAGAGAGAGAGAGAGAGAGAGAGAGAGAGAGAGAGAGAGAGAGGTGGATGTATAAAGAGGGAGGGAGGAAGCAAGGGTGTCACTGTCATATATCAAGGAAACCATATCATCACTCCCTTCCCCGCTCCCTGAACTTGACTCCCACCCATGTCAGTGCCAGGCAGCGGGTAGTGGGAGCCAGCCTGTCTTCCTTGGTGGTATCTGAGAGTCATTAAGAAGCCAGACGCCACATACGTAGCCACCTCACACTCGACTTAGCTGACACACCACAACAGCTGACGCAGGATCAGCTGACGCACCAACAGCTGATGCATCCATGGACGGTACAGTGTCCAGGGTCTCAGCCTCTGAAAGTATTGATTCCACAAGTAACTGGATATTCAGAATGACCCTGGTTGCAGCAGTATAAGCATTATTATTATTATTATTATTATTATTATTATTATTATTATTTGTGTGGGGATTTTGCAGTTTTTTATTTCATTTACATCTAGAAGGCTGTGCCTACTAGAAGACCCTTCAAGAGTGGGAGACGTCAGTTGTTTAAAGCATTTTATTAAAGTATGTAGTAATAGCTGCAATTAGATAATGATAATCTATGAAGGTTGCAGTGTATTTCTGAAACTTTACAGAAAGAATCTGACATCGCAAGTGGCATGAAAGATATTTGATCTATACTGTATTGATTTTATTCTGGCTCTGTGAACACCTGAAAGACTTGGGAATAATTATGTCAGCTGACCTTTCGTTCGAAGAACATAATAAGAGCAAGGTCACGACAGCCAGGAGGATGACCGGGTGGATAATAAAACCTTTAAAAAAGGAAAATAATGCCAATGGTGACACTTCTCAAATTGCTTGTCCTCTGATGTCAGAAACACTGTTGGGACACGAGGAAACTGGACAAGTATCGTCAGCAGGTGCCAGATCAACCAGGCTATGATGGGTATGTGTATCAGCGGGCCACCAGCAGCAACAGCCTTGTTGAGCACTAGATGACCCTGGCCCAAGGCCGGGCTATGGCAGTAGAAAAACTCAGAACTCATCAAAGGTATGTAAAAGGTAAAAAAGTAGTAACACACAAAATTGTGCATTAAAAATAACTGGAAAAAAAGGGGGACAAATGGATATTCGACTTTCTAGAAAATTGAATTTGAAGAGTAACTCAACTATATAACATCAGAGGACAGAGGCTGCCACTAGGTGAAGGTCCCTCATTCACTTATCCATGGTGGGAAACCTCCGATGTGTTATATATATATATATATATATATATATATATATATATATATATATATATATATATATATTGTAACCACGAACGAGTGGCATTAAATTAATAACAACACTGCCACTAGCCGAGGATTCGAACCCATTTTGTTTTGACCTGCCTCATGGTGAGCGAAAATAACATGACGCTCTAACCATGCAATCCTACAAAGTTGCATTCAAAAATCTTGACACAGTTAAAAAACTTTAAATAAAGAATTGCCCCCCTCAAAATGCTGACGGATGTGTCTTTAAGACTCCTTTTAAAATATGCGATAAAGTTTATTACGGTCAAACTGGTAAAAGTCTGGAACTAAAATCAAAACAACATAAATATAACATTAGAACTAGACAAAATTCTAATGCTCGATTTATTCATGTGAGAGAAAGTTGTATCAAGCAAGTCAATGGTCGACAGGAATATAATAGAATCATGTTTCATAAAAAGCAGTTTTGAAAATAATGTGAATATTTCTTTTGGTTTATATAAATTGGACTCATTTATAATTAATATAATTTAGGAAGAATTTAATGATACATTAGACAGGTAAAAAATTTTAATGCTTGAGCAGAGTATCAGTTGTATTTCACAGATTCAGGTGTTGTCACGCGACTGTTAGGTGTAGTCTTGTTGTTGTGACCTGATTGTGAGGTGTAGCTTGCCCTTTTATATGCCTTCCTGTTGATGTTTTGTTTTTATAATTCCTTGATAATGTGAGAAGCCACGAAAGAGCTTGGAATTTCATTATTTTTTCCACAGTGGCTTTTTACACACACACACACACACACACACACACACACACACACACACACACACACACACACACACACACACACAATCGCGAACAAGAGATACAAGACGCAAAACAACCACAGGGGGAATTGAATGATAGCTCTAGGCCTTTCTTGTTGCAATCAACATATCAGGAGCTTGCAGTGATGCAGAAATGAGTAGGAAGCCGAAGGAAATTAGTTCAGTGGAACTTTTCTGCAGCAATGCAAGCTCCTGGTGTGTTGATTGCAACACGAATGGCCTAGAGCTGTCATTCAACTCCATATGGTTGTTTTGACACACACACACACACACGCACACATACACACACACACACACACACACACACACACACACACACACACACACACACACACACACACACACACACACACACACACACACACACACACGTACATACAACAGGCCTAGTGTCTAATAGACATGTGCCTAGGACAAAATGGTAACTAACTAACACACACACACACACACACACACTTGCAGACGATACTAGATGGTGAATTGGAGTGGCATCCAATGAGGAAATCTACAAGTGTACAATACTATATCAATCAGGTGTTCCAGTGGGCCACAGAAAACTATATGTTTATTGCTGGCATACAGTGGAACGTTGGTTTTCGTATGAAATTCGTTTCAGAGAGTCTGAGGAAAACCAAATTCGATGAAAACTAAAACAATATTTCCCATAAGAAATAATGTAAGTCCAATTAATCCGTTCCAGACACCCAAAAATATTAACAAAAAATATATTTTATTGAGAATAACTATAGTGTTGTAGATCTTCAGTGGTTAACTCTTCCCTGTGGTCGTCCACCAACTCTTCCACATCCTGGTCACTCACATCCAACTCCATGGGCTTCCCCAAAGCCACAATAGTTTCCACAACAGGCGATGGGTTGTCAAGTTTATACTAACTTATATTAAATAGTAATAGAACTAGGCATTAAAAAACACAATAAAAAGTAAAAATACATATACAGTACATTCATTAATTACCTTCAAATATTTGTAGTCTTAATGTAGGGCGAGAGGTGAGTAGTACTTATTTGTAGGAAATCAGGTGTAGGTAGCCAGTAGATGTAGGTATGTAGTCTGCCTGGGCTACATGCCTTCACCTACCTACACAGCTACACGATTTTTAATGCGGCCCAGAGCCATATTACTATCGACATACCATGTTCACGGAGTTTAATCGTTTTTAACAACTACCTTTAGATGCCATCATAAACAAAGGGAGAAGTTATGAATAATTCATGCTGAGAATTGTAAACAAAAGCGTTATGTATTAAGGGGGGGGGGGGCTGGGCCAACGCAGAGTCATACAAGTTTTCTTCGGTTCTGGACTAGACAAAACGTAATGTATTCCCTCCACCTGACTACCACCCCTCGATAGCATATAAACATTGCATGTTTATATGCCATGTAATGTGTTTCTTATATAATTTTGAAGAAAATATCATAGATGGATTAATGAAAATGTATATATTAACGTAAAATAAGACATTTAATGTGCCCAAGAGTGATTATTACTACATATTAGTATTATTACTATGGCGTTAAGGCTAGAGGGACACTTAGTGATTTTAATGTGTACCTGCACGAAAACCAAGGTGAGATCGATACCATGCCTTACCCTTCTAGGGTAGGGTAGGTGCCTGAGCCCGAGCCTTTAGCTCATGAGACTGTCATTCCCATTTGACCCCTTGGGGCGGGGATGGCAGACCAGAGAGGCCTAGCTTGTGGCTAGGCCTGGGGACAGTTGGTCCCAAAGATGAGGAGGTACTTGTGCCTCCTTCCATGGGAGACTTAGGTCTCAGACACTCCCTAAAGAGGGAGCCAAGGCCGGGCCACCACTTGGAAAAGGCCCGGGCCGGGAGAATACCGGCGAATCTTTAATAATAATAATAATAATAATAATAAAACCAAGGTGACGAATGAAAACTGGGACAATAATTTGACGAAAAAAGTCGTCGAAAACCGAATTCAACGAAAACCAGAGCAAACGAAAACCAAGGTTCCACTGTATTGAAGTTACTCACTATGTATAAATTGAAGAATTAAAAGCTGGAATCGAATATAAAACACTTTCATACCATTCAACAGTGCATAAGAAGAATGTGAGAGAGATGGGAATAACAATGTCAAGGATCACAGTCTCAAGGAAGATGTTAAGCTGGATAACTAGAAACTTCAAAATATGCCACTCTAAGGCTCAGCCAGGCTGTGATGGATATGTGAGGCTTCGGGGCACTAGCCGCAGTAGCTTGGTTGACCTGGCTAGCACAAGATGAATCCGGCTCATGGCCGGGCTCGGTATATGAAAGGTAAGGATGATAAGCATTATGTCGCTTGTTGTTGCTAGACTGGATTATCATCCTCTAGTCCCACCCACCAGGAGTTACACATATGTGTTACATCTGGATATCTTAATTTGAAGACTTTCGCCACCAGTGGCTGTTTCAGTTCAGAACAGAAATGATATATGAAGACTGACGAAGATGGGGTAATAAGACTGTAGAAGATATGGTAATAAGATTGAGGAAGATGGGGTAACAAGACTAGAAGGTAATTACCTCGTCTTATATAGTATCATCTCTGAATGATGGAAACAGTAACTGGGTGGTAAAGCATCTCCAGATAGCCAGGTGTTACACACGTGTCTAATTCCTCAGTTTAACTGTATCATCTATCATTATTACAATGATACTGACCTCATCAAGAGGAAACTGGACAAGTATCTTCACCAGATGCTAGATCACATAGGCTGTGATGGATATGTGGGGCAGCGGGCCTCCAGCAGCAACAGCCTAGTTGACCAGGCAAGCACCAGACGAGCCTGGCCCATGGCCGGGCTCAGAGAGTAGTGAAACTTTCGAAACTCTTCAAATGTATATCAAAGGTATATCATACTGCTAACCAGTCCCAAGCCCCCCCCCTTCCCTCCCTGCCTCCTCCGCCCTCCCCGCCTCCTCCGCCCTCCCCGCCTCCTCCGCCCTCCCCGCCTCCACATTCTCTCTGCCCACCACACGCCACCCATTGGCCCCACCCACTGGCTCCACCCACTGGGCCCACCCACAAATGTCACACCAGCCCTTATTATGTTCCATTATACCCCCTGGCTGTTTACGACTATATAAATCATTCAGTGGAGTAGTGCTACTTGTCTCTGTTCTCATCACACGTGCTTGTAGGATTAGTCCTTCCCCAGTAGTGCTGTTTGTTTCTGCTGTCATTATACATGATAGAAGCTAAGACCTTGTGTATTTTAAAAATAGGTTGGATAAATATATGAGTGGGTGTGGGTGGGTGTGAGTTGGACCTGACTAGCTTGTGCTACTTGTGTTCCTCCCTTAAGTGAATATGACTGACCTGACTAGGTTAAGGCATTGTCTTTAGCCAGTGGGAGAATTGGACCTGCCTCGCATGGGCCAGTAGGCCTGCAGCAGTGTTACTTCTTTCTTATGTTCTTATGTTTTTATATTTGCTCTCATCAGATGCTTGGCGAGTTAAAATCCTCTCCCAGCGATGATGCTCGTCTCCTGTCTTCTCTCGTGTCTGAGAAGCGAGTTAAAATCCACATCGCAAAAGGCTTTTGCAATTTTGATGTTGGTTGGTGTGACTGTAGTAGGAACTGTAAGAAACAAAATGTTTTTTATATGAAAAAAGGCTGATGTTCTGCCGCTGAAACATTTAAAAGTGAATAGAAAATTTTGATCGGAAAAAAAAGTGAAACGAATTAAGTCGAAAACATGACTCACGAAATCGTAATGACACGATTGCAAACAAACCATACCACGGGGTCCAGTGGCTAACGCGACGGTCTGGAGTTTAGAGTTTTGAGACTCTGATCGCGGGTTCTATTCCCGCCCGTGATATGGTTTAATTAAGTCGAATGTATATGATATGGCTGTCCTCTGCTTACGTAAGAAACAATATTGTTTCATACTATGGAACAATGCTCTTCTCCAGACTGAGGGACTGACCACCTCAAAACTTTAAGGGTGATGGACTGATTACATCGTCTTCCAGTATCTTCTGCTTCTATCAACTTTTCCGTACTCGACTGAAGAAGCCTACTGTGTAGGCGAAACGTTTCGAAATAAAGATACCTAACTGTTGCATATGTGTCTTACCTAACAGCACTATACAGATAGCATACTAGCAGCATCGTATGTGGCCCAGCAACCAACAGGCACATGGGGCTGATTTTGAGTATATAAAGGATACCTGAAAGATGCTTCCGGGGGTCAACGCCCCCGCGACCCGGTCACAGACTAGACCTCCTGGTGGATCAAGGCCTGATCAACAAGGCTATTAATGCAGGCCACACACAGTCCAACATATGAACAAGAGCCTGGCTGGTCAGGAACTCACTTGAGGAACTTGCTCAGTTAAGAGACCTCTGACACTTAACGATTCTCTTTGTGTACTCGTCGTTTCCCTTCTTTTTATTGGAGGTATTCTGCACTTGTTTACCAAGTCTTTTGTCATCATCCTGGCTGTTTTCAGGATTCAGGCTTGGAACCAGGTCCTCCAGGATTTTCAAAGTGTAAATTATTATGTATCTTTCTCGCCTGCGTTCCAGTGAAGTGTTGACGGTTCTCAAGTGTTCTCAGTAGTTCAGATGCTTGACTGAATGTCAGCAGTGAAAGTATTCTATACATTTTCCAACTCACCAATCTCACCTGCCTAAGGCGGCTTGTAGTATATATCAGTAATCTTGCCTGGAGAGAACAAGTGACCTGCGTATTATTGGCTCAGCATCCCATCTTGTAAGTTCTAGTCATCCAGCCTATCATTTTCCTTGGTGCAGCAATAACAAAATTGTCATCTTTGACTATAAGGTCTTCTGACAGCATTACTCACGAGTCTTGCATATGGGACTTTCTATTGAATAATTTAAATTTGTCCTGTACAATGTGGCAGTCTTTATTCCGTCAGTTTTCCCTTGCACAGCAACTGAAATATTTTCTCGTCAAACATCATACTGTCTGGTCCATGTTAGGTTAGGTAAGTTTTGTCAAGAAACAGAACAAGTGTTTCATGACGCGGGTCTTAGTTATGTGATGACCCGCAGCTGGAGCTTTTAATCATCTGACAGAGGCCTTCCGCTGGCTTACCCATCCACCACTTTAAAAATTATGATTATAACCATTCTTTAATCCCTTTTTAGGCCCCCGAGGTCCACTGGAAGACTTGATTTGTATCTGCCAGAAGGTTTGCTGTGTGTTTGACGGATGACACACTCAGAAATTCTAGTGTCATTCGCAAAGGCTAGGACGATGCTATACTTAATACACTTCATTTCTTATATAAGAATGAGAAACGTAAGCGGGGAGAGAACTGTGCCTTGAGGAACAGATCTTTTCACTGTGGCAGCCTCCGAGTTCAGTTTTACTACTGCTTTTAATGTTGTATTTGTTAAGAAGTTAAATATTAATCTATCTACTATCTATCTATCAAATGTGGTTGCATCTGTCTATGCTTTTGCGAAATCAGACTACACCACATGAGCGTTTTGCTGGTCTTCCATTACTTCCAGGACCAGGTGGTAATGATCAAGCGGTTGTGAAAGGTAGGAGCGACCTGCTCGGAACTCATACTGGCCAGGATTGTGCAGTTGTGATTCCATGTGATTGGGAATCTTGCTTCTTAGGACCCGTTCAAAGATTTTGATAATGTGTGAAGCTGTATTTTATTTTTTGCAATTGCTTTACTGCATCCTTTGTGAAATGAGGCAACGATCAATGGTTTTCAGTGACTGGGGGATGACACCTGTGTCCAGGCTCTTTCTCCATAATATTAACAGTCACAACTGCTTTTAACATGTAAGATTTTGGTATAACAGCTCCGACCACTTCAGGCACTTAACCATACCACTTAGGGAAATAATATGGGATTATATTTTAATTATAAGCTCTTGTTTACAGAAATTATAAATTAAATGGCAACTACCAGCCGGGCTGTGGCTCATACGTTGGATTGCGTGCAGCCAGCAGTAACAGCCTGGTTGATCAGGCTCTGATCCACCAGGAGGCTTGGTCACAGACCGGGCCGCGGGGGCGTTGACCCCCGGAACTCTCTCCAGGTAAACTCCAGGTAAACTAGACAGAGGTGAATAATACTTTCAGAATAAGAGAGAATCCAGCCTTTACTAATAGCTGACGCCTGCAACTCCCACAGGAAGGTCCCAGTTCTTCAGCCCAAAGACAGGGCTTCTGCCTCCAGTTAGACTAATCACCGATTCTATCCCGATTCCTCTGTAGTACAGCTTACAAGTCAAGGTTACTCTCACTCTAATTCAGATTTTACCATGGGAATTCTATAATGTCGTCACTCAGAGCTGAGATTCTCAAACAAAGCCGAGATATTGAGGATTAGTACTTCTAGAAACTAGTGTTATACGCAACACAGTCGTGAGTCTCATCTGCCAGTTAAGGCGGCCAGTTTCACAAGAATTACCTTGTGTGCATTTGTGCATGCTTAAAATTTCAGTAAAATTTTAATATTTATTATTCTCTGTTATGTTAACTGAGGTTAGGTTAACTTTGGTTTGGTTAGGTTAACATGTATTAACATATAACCTCAAAGACTACTTTTCCAAGGTTGATGGACTGACTAGATCATCTTCATCTCGCTATTACTCTTTCTGCCTCCAATTTACTCTCCTGTGTAATTGACTGAAGAAGCCCACTGCGTAGGTGAAATGTTTATAACAATAAAGATACGCACCTGATGCACATGTCTTAAATTTGTCGGTATTATACACCATTTTCTGACACTTATTGCGTCATCTTAGTGTACTCATCACACCTCTGCTTTTCAGTAGAGGTATTTTGCACCGTCTTCCTAGCCACTTGCTTTCGTATGGATCGATTTCAGTGTGTAGATTTAGGACCAGTCCCTCCAGAATTTTCCAGATGTACATTATAATGCATCTTTCTCGCTTACATTCCAGAGATATACCTTATCATTACCTCTGATGAGTTCCGAGAGTCTTTCTACTCCCGGAGTAGAAATTCCAAATGTAGCTATTGCCTATTAAATCTTGGTCCTAAGTCCACCTAAGACACGTCCAATATATAAACTTTAATGGAAACAGACAAATCCAGTCCCATTACTAAATTTACAATTTGTAATGTAAATCTAATTATGTATGTAAATCTAATTATGTAAATCTAATTATGTAAATCTAATTATGTATGTGCCTGGCTGGGTATGTATCTTATTATGTAAATTTAATTATGTATGTGCCTAGACAGGTATGTATCTAATTATGTATTTATCTGATAATGTATGCTCAAATGTACTGCTCTATAACCTATATCGATATAGAGTAAGAGTTAGTATTAGTCTGCCTGAAATACCTAGGCATGCTAGTGGCCATCTTTGTAATTAATATTTCACAAGATGTAAACCAAACATTGTAAGCTTTACAAGGAAATAAAAAAAATAATTTTAATTGAACGTCATGTTGTTCTCCACTGCCCACTGGAAAACCCTGTGTATGTCTTCCTGTAATTTTTCAGTGTCCTCTACCGTAGTGACTTTCATGCTTATTTTAGTGTCATCTGCAAATGATGATACAAAAGTGTGCCGGGTGTTTTTTTTTTTTATATTTATATCTGCTATGAGGATGAGAAAGAGCAGAGGTGCCAGGACAGTGTCTTGGGGAACTAAGATTTTTACCGCGCTGATGCTGGATTTTGCTCTGTGTAATACTACTTTTTGTGTTCCGTGTTAGGAAACACAATGGTCTTCATTTTGTGTGCAATCATTCCATGATCGCATTTGTCAAACGCCTTTGTAAAATATGTGTATGTCACAGCTACGTTTTGGTTGTCTTCCAGTGCCTCCGTAATTGTCATAATGGTTCAGCAGCTGTGACAGGCATGATCGTCCTGTTCTAAAACCATGCTGGTTTGGGTTATGCCGATTGTAATGTTCCATTAAATTTGTAATCTGACATCTCGTCGAAGATTTTTATGATATGGAAAGTTAAGGCTACAAGTCTAACTTTTAGCTCGTGCTCCACTACCTCCTTAATACAAAGGAGCTGTATGTGCACTCTTTAAGGTCTCCGGTATTTCACCTAGATCTAGACTTTCTCTCCGAAGAATACTGAGGGCTTGTGCTGGTGGTGTTTTTCACTTAGGTAATTCCATGAATCTGGTCCGGGTGCTGAGTGAATGGAAATGTTTTCAAAAGATTTTAGGTATCTCCCAATAATATAAGTGCCAGGCTGAATTTCTACAAGTACTAAATTTGAACTCATTCACCAGTTATGTGATTTTACTAGCCTTAAAAGGAGCTGTTAATGTACCTGGAGGTTACCTGGAGGTTATTCCGGGGATCAACGCCCCCGCGGCCCGGTCCACGACCAGGCCTCCCGATGGATCAGGGCCTGATCAACTAGGCTGTTACTGCTGGCCGCACGCAGTCCGACGTACGAGCCACAGCCCGGCTGATCCGGCACTGACTTTAGGTATCTGTCCAGCTCTCTCTTGAAGGCAGCCAGGGGTTTATTGGCAATTCCCCTAATGCTTGATGGGAGGCTGTTGAACAGTTTTGGGCCCCGGACACTTATGGTGTTTTCTCTTAGTGTACCAATGGCGCCCCTACTTTTTATTGGCGGCATTTTGCATCGCCTGCCCAGTCTTTTACTTTCGTAGGGAGTGATTTCTGTGTGCAGATTTGGGACCATTCCTTCCAAGATTTTCCAAGTGTAGATTATGATATATCTCTCCCTCCTGCGTTCCAACGAGTACAAGTCAAGTGCTTTCAAGCGTTCCCAGTAGTTAAGGTGCTTGACAGAACTTATACGTGCAGTAAAGGATCTCTGTACACTCTCTAGATCTGCGATTTCACCTGCTTTGTATGGAGATGTTAATGTACAGCAGTATTCCAGCCTAGAGAGAACAAGTGATTTGAAAAGGATCATCATGGGCTTGGCATCTCTCGTTTTGAAAGTTCTCATTATCCATCCTATCATTTTCTTTGCACGTGCGATCGTGGCACTGTTGTGATCCTTGAAAGTGAGATCCTCAGACATTACTACTCCCAGGTCCCTTACATTATTTTTCCGCTCTATTGTATGGCCGGAGTCAGTAGTATACTCTGTTCTAGTTATTATCTCCTCCAGTTTTCCATAACGGAGTAGTTGGAATTTGTCCTCATTGAACATCATATTGTTTACCGTTGCCCACTGGAAAACTTTGTTTATATCTTCTTGGAGGTTAACCGCGTCCTCAGCAGATGACAGCCTCGTGCAGATCCTAGTATCATCCGCAAAGGATGATACGGTGCTGTGGTGTATATCTCTGTTTATGTCTGATATGAGGATAAGGAATAAGATGGGGGCGAGTACTGTGCCTTGTGGAACAGAGCTCTTCACTATGGCAGCCTCCGATTTAACTCTGTTGACCACTACTCTTTGTGTTCG
>NC_091330.1:28087141-28094641 GCF_038502225.1 Cherax quadricarinatus | reverse complement strand
CACTGCAGCGAGTTTATTTGTGAAAAACACTGCAGCAGGCTTATTTGTGAGGAACACTGCAGCAAGCTTACTTGTGAGGAACACTGCAGCAAGCTTACTTGTGAGGAACACTGCAGCAAGCTTACTGGTGAGGAACACTGCAGCAAGATTACTGGTGTGGAGCACTGCAGCAAGCTTACTGGTGAGGAACACTGCAGCAAGCTTACTGGTGAGGAGTACTGCGGCAAGCTTACTGGTGTGGAGTACTGCAGCAAGCTTACTGGTGAGGAACACTGCAGCAAGCTTACTGGTGAGGAACACTGCAGCAAGCTTACTGGTGTGGAGTACTGCAGCAAGCTTACTGGTGTGGAGTACTGCAGCAAGCTTACTGGTGTGAAGCACTACAGTAAGCTTACTGGTGTGGAGCACTGCAGCAAGCTTACTGGTGTGGAGCACTGCAGCAAGCTTACTGGTGTGGAGTACTGCAGTAAGCTTACTGGTATGGAGCACTGCAGTAAGCTTACTGGTGTGGAGCACTGCAGCAAGCTTACTGGTGAGGAACACTGCAGCAAGCTTACTGGTGTGGAGCACTGCAGCAAGCTTACTGGTGTGGAGTACTGCAGCAAGCTTACTTGTGAGGAACACTGCGGCAAGCTTATTGGTGTGGAGCACTGCAGCAAGCTTACTGGTGTGGAGTACTGCAGCAAGCTTACTGGTGAGGAACACTGCAGCAAGCTTACTGGTGAGGAACACTGCAGCAAGCTTACTGGTGTGGAGCACTGCAGCAAGCTTACTGGTGTGGAGCACTGCAGTAAGCTTACTGGTGAGGAACACTGCAGCAAGCTTACTTGGGGGAACACTGAAGCAAGCTTACTGGTGAGGAACACTGCAGCGAGTTTATTTGTGAAAAACACTGCAGCAAGCTTATTTGTGAGGAACACTGCAGCAAGCTTACTTGTGAGGAACACTGCAGCAAGCTTACTTGTGAGGAACACTGCAGCAAGCTTACTTGGGGGAACACTGCAGCAAGCTTACTGGTGAGGAACACTGCAGCAAGCTTACTGGTGAGGAACACTGTAGCAAGCTTACTGGTGAGGAACACTGCAGCAAGCTTACTGGTGAGGAACACTGCAGTAAGCTTACTGGTGAGGAACACTGCAGCAAGCTTACTGGTGAGGAACACTGCAGCAAGCTTACTGGTGAGGAACACTGCAGCAAGCTTACTGGTGAGGAACACTGCAGCAAGCTTACTGGTGAGGAACACTGCAGCAAGCTTACTGGTGAGGAACACTGCAGCAAGCTTACTGGTGAGGAACACTGCAGCAAGCTTACTGGCTGATACTTGGCAGTCAACGGGATATTTTTCTAAGGGTTTGAAAGATTTTCAGAACTATCGATTTTCAATAGTTCGTTATTTAATTATTGTTGTCTTTAAATCATCTGTGGTACCTTATATACCTTTGAAGAGTTTCTAGAGTTTAACTACTGTCGCAGCCCGGTCTGGGGACAGGCTCGTCTTGTTCTTGACTGGTCAACCAGGCTGTTGCTGCTGGAGGCCCGCTGCCCCATATATTCATCACAGCCTGGTTTAACTGGCACCTGGTGAAGATACTTGTCCGGTTTCCTCTTGAAGGCTTCCACACTTGTTCCAGCAGTGTTTCTGATATCTTCTGGTAAGATGTTGAGTAGTCTGAGACCCTGAATGTTGATACAGTGTTCCCTTATTGTCCCCACCGCTCCCCTGCTCTTCACTGGGTTTATTTTTACACTTCCTCCCATATCTCTCACTCCAGTATGTTGTTATGGCAGTGTACAGATTTGGGACCAGACCCTCGAGTTCTTTCCAGATATATGTTATCATGTACCTCTCTCTCCTCCGCTCTAATGAGTACATGTTCAAGACTTGATAAATTAGACACATGTCCAACTCTTGGGTATCTTTATTGAGGAAACGTTTCGCCACACAGTGGCTTCATCAGTCCATACAAAGGAGAATCTTGAATAACAGGAGGAGAATGAGGTAATCAGTCCCTCAACCTTGAGTCGATGTGGTCAGTTGAGGTTGAGGGACTGATTACCTCATTCTCCTCCTGTTCTTCAAGATTCTCCTTTGTATGGACTGATGAAGCCACTGTGTGGCGAAACGTTTCCTCAATAAAGATACCCAAGAGTTGCACATGTGTCTAATTTATCAACATGTCGGTTCTCTGAACCATTCATCTACATGTTCAAGACTTGCAGGCGTTCCCAGTAATTTAGGTGCTTTACTGGCTTGAGAAACTCAGTGCAAATGAGCGCCTCTTTAATGTACATGCTTATCCCTTCCTCCTCCTCCCTCGTTGGTCACTTATTTTTGATATCTATGTATTCATATTTCATTGTTAGTCTACTGTGTAAATCTCTGTGAAAGCTGCAAATATTGTATTTAACTCGGTGAGGAATTCATTAACAAAGTGTAACATTACTCATGAAATCGTAATAAGAATAACATAAGAATATAAAGGAGGATTGCAAACAAACCATACCACGGGCGGGGATAGAACCCGCGATCAGAGTCTCAAAACCCCAGACCGTCGCGTTAGCCACTGGACCAGCTAGCCACAATAAAATTCGTCCAACTAGGTATATTTCTACACCAGTGGCTAACGCGACGGTCTGGAGTTTTGAGACTCTGACCGCGGGTTTTATCCCCGCCTGTGGTATGATTTGGTATTATGTAGTTGCTTGGTTTAAGACCTTATATATCTGCAAGAAATTATTAACGTTAGTTCAGTTGCTGGCGATTTTTTTAAATTTTTTGTAGATGAATGGTTCGACATTAATATGTGTTTATGATGAGTCAGTCACTGACTGTTTCTAACACAACATGGGTACGAGGTGGTGTATTTACGTCATTTCTCGCCATTCTGTTTGGCTTCGTGGCACAAAAAAATGTCTATGATCTGAATAGTCGTGAATATCATTGTGTTGTAGTAGGTTCGCGGGTGTTGTCCCGGCCCGGATCTTCTCCAGATGGTGACCCGGCGTCATTGTTGACTACTACTCTCCTATGCTGTGGAATACCAGTATATTATTATACTGCTTCTTATTTATCAATATATTACACATTTTAGGGTGAAAATACGTGCAGGAGAAAGAAGGACATATTAAACTTTAGTTAAGGGATCAAGTTTTTTTTTTTTCAGTGGTCAAATTTGCATGTTTTTTTTTTTTCAAATATTCCGTATTCCATTCACCCCGAATATAGATTTACATATTTCGATTTTCCGTTGGCTGTGATTTGTTTGTTGACTTGTACAGCAGGTGTAGGGCAGCCGATAACTGGTGCACTATTCTTGTGTACTTCCTTGCTTACATAATTTCTTCCAATGTATCAGTGCCACTATACACAGATAACCCGCACATAGGAGAGAGAAAAGCTTACGACGACGTTTCGGTCCAACTTGCATCATCTGCAAAGTCACACTTCCATTCCCCTTACCGCCCCGTCCCGTCCCGTCTCGTCCCGTCCAGTCCCGTCCCGTCCCGTCCCGTCCCGTCCCGTCCCGTCCCGTCCCGTCCCGTCCCGTCCCGTCCCGTCCCGTCCCATCCCTTCCCACTGGAAGACATGATTTATGTCTGCCTGAAGATTTGATCTCAGAATTTCTGATGCCATGAGCATCATGTCCTTGTCAGTGATATAAGAATGAGAAACAGAAGTCGGGCAAGTACTGTGCTCTGAAGAACACACATCAACAGTGGCAGCCTCCGACTTTACTGTTTACTGCTACTCTCTGGATTTTATTAATTAAGTTACGTATACACATACATCTGCCCACTTTTCAAACATTTATTTAGCAAACATTGTGTGTGGTCGTGGCTGCATGTAGAGTGTTTACTAGTTTACAGAGACCAGTTAATTAAGTGCTTAGAGAAGAGATCATGGTAAATATGTTGACGGCAGTGAAGGGACTTGAGCTAGAGTTCGTCACGGCCACGCTAGCTGGAGATTCGTCTGTAAAAACTTGCATTTGTGGTCACAGAGGTGCCTGTGCTAACTTTCCTATGGTGTAGAAATATACCTAGTTGGATGAATCTTATTGTGGCTAGCTGGTCTAGTGGCTAACGCGACGGTCTGGAGTTTTGAGACTCTATGACCGCGGGTTCAATCCCGGCCGGGGGTATGGTTTATCATGGTAAATATTTATGTAATGCTGATCAATACATTTTTGTCACCCATTCAGTCAATGGTTTCCATTCTAGAGAAAATTCCACCTGGGGGAAATTTTTAAAAATTCCAGGGGAAGGGGATACAAAGACAAGAGCAAATTGGCCCAAAGTACGTTTTTAATAGTCAGGAACAAGTGGTAAAAAAAGATCAACTTTTGTGAGTATAGATTGTACCTGGAGAGGGTTTCGGGGGTCAACGCCCCCCGCGGCCCGGTCTGTGGGTGTAGTGTGGAATTTCAGGGTGAAAATATGATCCATTTATTCTGGACTTCTCAACGACACTGTGTTGATCCTATTTCTTGTACCTGTGTGTGTGTGAGTCTGATCTTCCCTTGTGTCCTATAATAAAGTCAGTGAGCGCAGACAAGCACCAAGTTGCGCTCTGTCAGCAACGGTCCCGCTAACAGCAGAGCTGTTAGCAACAAAACAGGTACAAGGATCACACTGAGTTGTGTCACAGACACACAGTCGTTGCAGCAGTGGTGGTGACAGCTCACGACAGTGTTGCAGTGGTGGTGACAGCTCACGACAGTGTTGCAGTGGTGGTGACGGAGCTCACGACAGTGTTGCAGTGGTGGTGACGGAGCTCACGACAGTGTTGCAGTGGTGGTGACAGCTCACGACAGTGTTGCAGTGGTGGTGACGGAGCTCACGACAGTGTTGCAGTGGTGATGACACAGCTCATGACAGTGTTGCAGTGGTGATGACACAGCTCATGACAGTGTTGCAGTGGTGATGACAGAGTTCACGACAGTGTTGCAGTGGTGGTGACAGTTCACGACAATGTTGCAGTGGTGATGACACATCTCACGACAGTGTTGCAGTGGTGATGACACAGCTCATGACAGTGTTGCAGTGGTGATGACACAGCTCACGACAGTGTTGCAGTGGTGATGACAGAGTTCACGACAGTGTTGCAGTGGTGGTGACAGTTCACGACAGTGTTGCAGTGGTGATGACACAGCTCACGACAGTGTTGCAGTGGTGGTGACAGAGCTCACGACAGTGTTGCAGTGGTGGTGACAGTTCACGACAGTGTTGCAGTGGTGATGACACAGCTCATGACAGTGTTGCAGTGGTGGTGACAGTTCACGACAGTGTTGCAATGGTGGTGACAGAGCTCACGACAGTGTTGCAGTGGTGGTGACAGTTCACGACAGTGTTGCAGCGGTGGTGACAGTTCACGACAGTGTTGCAGTGGTGGTGACAGAGCTCACGACAGTGTTGCAGTGGTGGTGACAGTTCACGACAGCGTTGCAGTGGTGATGACACAGCTCACGACAGTGTTGCAGTGGTGGTGACAGTTCACGACAGTGTTGCAGTGGTGGTGACAGAGCTCACGACAGTGTTGCAGTGGTGGTGACAGTTCACGACAGCGTTGCAGTGGTGATGACACAGCTCACGACAGTGTTGCAGTGGTGATGACAGAGTTCACGACAGCGTTGCAGTGGTGATGACACAGCTCACGACAGTGTTGCAGTGGTGATGACAGAGTTCACGACAGTGTTGCAGTGGTGATGACAGAGCTCACGACAGCGTTGCAGTGGTGATGACAGAGTTCACGACAGTGTTGCAGTGGTGATGACAGCTTACGACAGCGTTGCAGTGGTGATGACACAGCTCACGACAGTGTTGCAGTGGTGGTGACAGAGCTCACGACAGTGTTGCAGTGGTGGTGACAGTTCACGACAGCGTTGCAGTGGTGATGACACAGCTCACGACAGTGTTGCAGTGGTGATGACAGAGTTCACGACAGCGTTGCAGTGGTGATGACACAGCTCACGACAGTGTTGCAGTGGTGATGACAGAGTTCACGACAGTGTTGCAGTGGTGATGACAGAGCTCACGACAGCGTTGCAGTGGTGATGACAGAGTTCACGACAGTGTTGCAGTGGTGATGACAGCTTACGACAGCGTTGCAGTGGTGATGACACAACTCACGACAGTGTTGCAGTGGTGATGACAGAGCTCACGACAGCGTTGCAGTGGTGGTGACACAGCTCACGACAGTGTTGCAGTGGGAGTGTATATTTGAAATGGAAGTGTCAAGTTCTTTCATTAATCTCTGAAGAAGTGTTTATTTGTCTACATCATACATTTCTTTCATGTAACATTCTTTCTTATTGCTAAAATTTGTTTTAATTTAACCTCGTCTAAATAAAAATCACTGTGCTTAAGAATGTTGAAGTGGTAGGGGGAGGGGGGGGGAAGTAATGAATATAGATTTTTCCTGTCTCCTTCAGACAACCTAATACTTTTAGTGTGCGTAAAATTCTGTCTCGTTTGAAACCTAACACTAGGTTTTAGTGACACAATGGGCAATTCTTGTCCATATTTATCATGATTCTCCATTCACAGTAGCATGTGTTAGGCTTATGGGTGCCTTTTTTTATTAAACAAAACTGGATATATCAGTAGTGTGCTGCTCCCTTGTAATATGATTATTACACAATGGGAGCGAGAGGTAGCTAAGTTTTGCTGTCATATACCACTGCTCAGGACTGTGCTCATGCAAGGTGCTGACATCTGTTAGCCTGGGCTGGGAGACTTCAGTGAGGTAATGAGGATATCATCAAGCATTCCATTAAATAATAGCATCGTAAAATCCTTTGCTGATAACACCAAAATTTGAATGAAACGGTGTCGACGACACAGTGGTCCTGACACAATATGATTCGCTAAGGAGGAATGGATGAATCAAAAAGACTGAAGCGGAGTGCAGGACTTGGGAATAATGATGTCAGAAGATCTTACATTTAAACATTATAATAATATTGGTAGTGCAAGAAAAATGATAGGCTGGATAACTAGAACTTTCAAGACAAGGGATGCTGAACCAATGATTATACTCGAGTCAGTTGTTCTCTCCATGTTGGAATACTGCTGTATACTAAGAGTTGCCTTGAGAGCAAGCGAAATTGTAGAGGTAAAAAAAATGCAAACAGCTTTCACTAGTCTTATATATTCAGTCAAGCATCTCAACTACTGGAACCCTTGAAGTTCCTTCAGTTGTATTCCTTGGAATGTAGGCGAGAAAGCTGTATACATTATAATTTACACCTGGAAAATTTTGGCCAGAATAATCCCAAACTGCAAACAGGAATCATTCCAAATGAAAGCAAGAAACCTAGCAGACGCTGCAGAGCACTTCTAATCCAAAACAGGCGGCAAGTGCTCTTAAGAACGCCATAAATGTAAGAGGTCCCCGACTTTTCAACGCTCACCCTTCGTACATAAACGGAATTACCTTCTGGATGTCTTCTTGAGACTATTAGGTGATTTTCTCAAATCAGTTCCTGACCAGCCGGGCTG